>NW_027141820.1:6781241-7081241 GCF_036365525.1 Heterodontus francisci
CGGGTATAATAAACCATCAGGGGAACACACTCTCCTCAGTTATACTGTTCACCTGGTAACATGTCCCGTGAATATTAAACCATCAGGGGAAAGCACTCTCCTCACTTATACTGTTCACCTGGTAACATGTCCCGTGCGTGTTAAACCATCAGGGGAACACACTCTCCTCACTTATACTGTTCAGCTGGTAACATGTCCCGTGATTATTAAACATTCAGGGGAACACACTCTCCTCACTTATACTGTTCACCTGGTAACATGTTCCGTCTATATTAAACCATCAGGGGAACACACTCTCCTCACTTATACTGTTCACCTGGTAACATGTACCGTGTATATTAAACCATCAGGGGAACACACTCTCCTCAATTATACATTCCACTTGGTGACATATCCCGTGTGTATTGAACAATCAGGGGAACACACTCTCCTCACTTATATTGTCACCTGGTAACATGTCCCGTGTGTATTGAACAATCAGGGGAACACACTCTCCTCACTTATACTGTTCACCTGGTAACATGTCCCGTGCGTATTAAACAATCAGGGGAAAACATTCGCCTCACTTATACTGTTCACCTGGTAACATGTCCCGTGTGTATTGAACAATCAGGGGAACACACTCTCCTCACTTATCCTGTTCACCTGGTAACATGTCCCGTGCGTATTAAACCAACAGGGGAACACATTCTCCTCACTTTTACTGTTCACTTGGTAACATCTCCCGTGCGAATTTAACAAACAGGGGAACACATTCTCCTCACTTATAATGTTCACCTGGTAACATGTCCCGTGTGTATTAAACAAACAGGGAACACATTCTCCTCACTTATACTGTTCACCTGGTAACATGTCCCGTGTGTATTAAACAATCAGGGGAACACATTCTCCTCACTTATACTGTTCACTTGGTAACATGTCCCATGCGTATTAAACAAACAGGGGAACACATTCTCCTCACTTCTACTGTTCACCTGGTAACATCTCCTGTGTATATTAAACCATCAATGGAACACACTCTCCTCACTTATACTGTTCACCTGGTAAAATGTCCTGTGTATATTAAAATATCAGGGGAACACACTCTCCTCACTTATACTGTTCACCTGGTAACATGTCCCGTGTGCATTAAAGCATCAGGGGAACACACTCTCCTCACTTATACTTTTCATCTGGTAACATGTCCCGTCAGTATTAAACCATCAGGGGAACACACTCTCCTAACTTATACTGTTCAAATGGTAACATGTCCTTTGCATATTTAACCCTCAGGGGAAAACATTCTGCTCACTTCTGCTGTTCACCTGGTGACATGTCCCGTTTGTATTAAACAATCAGGGGAACACACTCTCCTCAATTATACTATTCACCTGGTGCCACGCCCCGGGTATATTAAACAATCAGGGGAAAACACTCTCCTCACTTATACTGTTCACCTGGTAACATGTCCCGTGCGTGTTAAACCATCAGGGGAACACACTCTCCTCACTTATACTGTTCAGCTGGTAACATGTCCCGTGAGTATTAAACAATCAGGGGAACACACTCTCCTCACTTATACTGTTCACCTGGTGACATGTCCCGTGTGTATTAAAAAATCAGGGGATCACACTCTCCTCAATTATACTGTTCACCTGGTGACATGTCCCGGGTATATTAAACCATCAGGGGAACACACTCTCCTCACTTATACTGTTCACCTGGTAACATGTCCCGTGAATATTAAACCATCAGGGGAAAGCACTCTCCTCACTTATACTGTTCACCTGGTAACATGTCCCGTGCGTGTTAAACCATCAGGGGAACACACTCTCCTCACTTATACTGTTCACCTGGTAACATGTCCCGTGAGTATTAAACAATCAGGGGAACACACTCTCCTCACTTATACTGTTCACCTGGTAACATGTTCCGTGTATATTAAACCATCAGGGGAACACACTCTCCTCACTTATACTGTTCACCTGGTAACATGTACCGTGTATATTAAACCATCAGGGGAACACACTCTCCTCACTTATACTGTTCACCTTGTAACATGTACCGTGTATATTAAACCATCAGGGGAACACACTCTCCTCAATTATACATTTCACTTGGTGACATATCCCGTGTGTATTGAACAATCAGGGGAACACACTCTCCTCACTTATACTGTTCACCTGGGAACATGTCCCGTGTGTATTGAACAATCAGGGGAACACACTCTCCTCACTTATACTGTTCACCTGGTAACATGTCCCGTGCGTATTCAACAATCAGGGGAAAACATTCGCCTCACTTATACTGTTCACCTGGTAAGATGTCCCGTGTGTATTGAACAATCAGGGGAACACACTCTCCTCACTTATCCTGTTCACCTGGTAACATGTCCCGTGCGTATTAAACCAACAGGGGAACACATTCTCCTCACTTTTACTGTTCACTTGGTAACATCTCCCGTGCGTATTTAACAAACAGGGGAACACATTCTCCTCACTTATAATGTTCACCTGGTAACATGTCCCGTGTGTATTAAACAAACAGGGAACACATTCTCCTCACTTATACTGTTCACCTGGTAACATGTCCCGTGTGTATTAAACAATCAGGGGAACACATTCTCCTCACTTATACTGTTCACCTAGTCACATGTCCCGTGTATATTAAACCATCAGGGAACACACTCTCCTTACTTATACTGTTCACCTGGTAACATGTCCCGTGTTTATTAAACCATCAGGGGAACACACTCTCCTCACTTATACTGTTCTCCTGTTAACATAACCCGTGTATATTAAACCATCAGGGGAACACACTCTCCTCACTTACACTGTTCACCTGGTAAAATGTCTTGTGTGCATTGAACCAACAGGGGAACACACTCTCCTCACTTATACAGTTCACATGGTGACATGTCCCGTGCGTATTAAACCATCACGGGAACACACTCTCCTCACTTATACTGTTCACCTTGTAACATGTCCCGTGTTTATTAAAACATCAGGGGAACACACTCTCCTCACTTATACTGTTCACCTGGTAACATGTCCTGTGTGCATTAAACCATCAGGGGAGCACACTCTCCTCACTTATACTGTTCATCTGGTAACATGTCCCGTCAGTATTAAACCATCAGGGGAACACACTCTCCTCACTTATACTGTTCACCTGGTAACATGTCCCGTGTATATTAAACCATCAGGGGAAGACGCTCTCCTCACTTATACTGTTCACCTGGTAACATGTCCCATGTATATTAAACCATCAGGGGAACACACTCTCCTCACTTATACTGTTCACCTGGTAACATGTCCTTTGCATATTTAACCATCAGGGGAAAACATTCTGCTCACTTCTACTGTTCACCTGGTGACGTGTCCCATTTGTATTAAACAATCAGGGGAACACACTCTCCTCACTTATACTGTTCACCTGGTAACATGTCCTGTGTTTATTAAACCATCAGGGGAACACACTCTCCTCACTTATACTGTTCACCTGGTAACATGTCCCGTGTATATTAAACCATCAGGGTAACACACTCTCCTCGTTTATACTGTTCACCTGGTAACAGGTCCCGTGTATATTAAAACATCAGGGGAACACACTCTCCTCACTTATACTGTTCACCTGGTAACATGTCCTGTGTGCATTAAACCATCAGGGGAACACACTTTCCTCACTTATACTGTTCATCTGGTAACATGTCCCGTCAGTATTAAACCATCAGGGGAACACACTCTCCTCACTTCTACTGTTCACCTGGTGACGTGTCCCGTGTGTATTAAACAATCAGAGGAACACATTCTCCTCACTTATACCGTTCACTTGGTAACATGTCCCGTGCGTATTAAACAAACAGGGGAACACATTCTCCTCACTTATACTGTTCACCTGGTAACATGTCCCGTGTGTATTAAACAAACAGCGGAACACATTCTCCTCACTTATCCTGTTCACCTGGTAATATGTCCCGTGTGTATTAAACAAACAGGGGAACACATTCTCCTCACTTATCCTGTTCACCTGGTAATATGTCCCGTGCGTATTAAACAAACAGGGGAACAATTTCTCCTCACTTCTACTGTTCACCTGTTAACATGTCCCGTGCGTATTAAACAATCAGGGGAACACACTCTCCTCAGTTATTCAGTTCACCTGGTAACATATCCTATGTGTATTAAACAAACAGGTGAACACACTCTCCTCACTTATACTGTTCAACTGGAAACATGTCCTGTGTATATTAAAACATCAGGGGAACACACTCTCCTCACTTATACTGTTCACCTGGTAACATGTCCCGTGTGCATTAAACAATCAGGGGAACACACTCTCCTCAATTATACTGCTCACCCGGTGACATGTCCCGTGTGTATTAAACAATCAGGGGAACACACTCTCCTCAATTATACTATTCACCTGGTGCCACGCCCCGGGTATATTAAACAATCAGGGGAAAACACTCTCCTCACTTATACTGTTCACCTGGTAACATGTCCCGTGCGTGTTAAACCATCAGGGGAACACACTCTCCTCACTTATACTGTTCAGCTGGTAACATGTCCCGTGAGTATTAAACAATCAGGGGAACACACTCTCCTCACTTATACTGTTCACCTGGTGACATGTCCCGTGTGTATTAAAAAATCAGGGGATCACACTCTCCTCAATTATACTGTTCACCTGGTGACATGTCCCGGGTATATTAAACCATCAGGGGAACACACTCTCCTCACTTATACTGTTCACCTGGTAACATGTCCCGTGAATATTAAACCATCAGGGGAAAGCACTCTCCTCACTTATACTGTTCACCTGGTAACATGTCCCGTGCGTGTTAAACCATCAGGGGAACACACTCTCCTCACTTATACTGTTCACCTGGTAACATGTCCCGTGAGTATTAAACAATCAGGGGAACACACTCTCCTCACTTATACTGTTCACCTGGTAACATGTTCCGTGTATATTAAACCATCAGGGGAACACACTCTCCTCACTTATACTGTTCACCTGGTAACATGTACCGTGTATATTAAACCATCAGGGGAACACACTCTCCTCACTTATACTGTTCACCTTGTAACATGTACCGTGTATATTAAACCATCAGGGGAACACACTCTCCTCAATTATACATTTCACTTGGTGACATATCCCGTGTGTATTGAACAATCAGGGGAACACACTCTCCTCACTTATACTGTTCACCTGGGAACATGTCCCGTGTGTATTGAACAATCAGGGGAACACACTCTCCTCACTTATACTGTTCACCTGGTAACATGTCCCGTGCGTATTCAACAATCAGGGGAAAACATTCGCCTCACTTATACTGTTCACCTGGTAAGATGTCCCGTGTGTATTGAACAATCAGGGGAACACACTCTCCTCACTTATCCTGTTCACCTGGTAACATGTCCCGTGCGTATTAAACCAACAGGGGAACACATTCTCCTCACTTTTACTGTTCACTTGGTAACATCTCCCGTGCGTATTTAACAAACAGGGGAACACATTCTCCTCACTTATAATGTTCACCTGGTAACATGTCCCGTGTGTATTAAACAAACAGGGAACACATTCTCCTCACTTATACTGTTCACCTGGTAACATGTCCCGTGTGTATTAAACAATCAGGGGAACACATTCTCCTCACTTATACTGTTCACCTAGTCACATGTCCCGTGTATATTAAACCATCAGGGAACACACTCTCCTTACTTATACTGTTCACCTGGTAACATGTCCCGTGTTTATTAAACCATCAGGGGAACACACTCTCCTCACTTATACTGTTCTCCTGTTAACATAACCCGTGTATATTAAACCATCAGGGGAACACACTCTCCTCACTTACACTGTTCACCTGGTAAAATGTCTTGTGTGCATTGAACCAACAGGGGAACACACTCTCCTCACTTATACAGTTCACATGGTGACATGTCCCGTGCGTATTAAACCATCACGGGAACACACTCTCCTCACTTATACTGTTCACCTTGTAACATGTCCCGTGTTTATTAAAACATCAGGGGAACACACTCTCCTCACTTATACTGTTCACCTGGTAACATGTCCTGTGTGCATTAAACCATCAGGGGAGCACACTCTCCTCACTTATACTGTTCATCTGGTAACATGTCCCGTCAGTATTAAACCATCAGGGGAACACACTCTCCTCACTTATACTGTTCACCTGGTAACATGTCCCGTGTATATTAAACCATCAGGGGAAGACGCTCTCCTCACTTATACTGTTCACCTGGTAACATGTCCCATGTATATTAAACCATCAGGGGAACACACTCTCCTCACTTATACTGTTCACCTGGTAACATGTCCTTTGCATATTTAACCATCAGGGGAAAACATTCTGCTCACTTCTACTGTTCACCTGGTGACGTGTCCCATTTGTATTAAACAATCAGGGGAACACACTCTCCTCACTTATACTGTTCACCTGGTAACATGTCCTGTGTTTATTAAACCATCAGGGGAACACACTCTCCTCACTTATACTGTTCACCTGGTAACATGTCCCGTGTATATTAAACCATCAGGGTAACACACTCTCCTCGTTTATACTGTTCACCTGGTAACAGGTCCCGTGTATATTAAAACATCAGGGGAACACACTCTCCTCACTTATACTGTTCACCTGGTAACATGTCCTGTGTGCATTAAACCATCAGGGGAACACACTTTCCTCACTTATACTGTTCATCTGGTAACATGTCCCGTCAGTATTAAACCATCAGGGGAACACACTCTCCTCACTTCTATTGTTCACCTGGTGACGTGTCCCGTGTGTATTAAACAATCAGAGGAACACATTCTCCTCACTTATACCGTTCACTTGGTAACATGTCCCGTGCGTATTAAACAAACAGGGGAACACATTCTCCTCACTTATACTGTTCACCTGGTAACATGTCCCGTGTGTATTAAACAAACAGCGGAACACATTCTCCTCACTTATCCTGTTCACCTGGTAATATGTCCCGTGTGAATTAAACAAACAGGGGAACACATTCTCCTCACTTATCCTGTTCACCTGGTAATATGTCCCGTGCGTATTAAACAAACAGGGGAACAATTTCTCCTCACTTCTACTGTTCACCTGTTAACATGTCCCGTGCGTATTAAACAATCAGGGGAACACACTCTCCTCAGTTATTCAGTTCACCTGGTAACATATCCTATGTGTATTAAACAAACAGGTGAACACACTCTCCTCACTTATACTGTTCAACTGGTAACATGTCCTGTGTATATTAAAACATCAGGTGAACACACTCTCCTCACTTATACTGTTCACCTGGTAACATGTCCCGTGTGCATTAAACAATCAGGGGAACACACTCTCCTCACTTATACCGTTCACCTGATAACATGTCCCGTGTGTATTAAACCATCAGGGGAACACAATCTCCTCACTTATACTGTTCACCTGGTAACATGCCCTGTGTATATTAAACCATCAGGAGAACACACTCTCCTCACTTATACTGTTTACCTGGTAACATGTCCCGTGTATATTAAACCATCAGGGGAACACACCCTCCTCACTTATACTGTTCACCTAGTCACATGTCCCGTGTATATTAAACCATCAGGGAACACACTCTCCTTACTTATACTGTTCACCTGGTAACATGTCCCGTGTATATTAAACCATCAGGGGAACACACTCTCCTCACTTATACTGTTCTCCTGTTAACATATCCCGTGTATATTAAACCATCAGGGGAACACACTCTCCTCACTTGCACTGTTCACCTGGTAAAATGTCTTGTGTGCATTAAACCATCAGGGGAACACACTCTCCTCACTTATACAGTTCACATGGTGACATGTCCCGTGCGTATTAAACCATCAGGGGAACACACTCTCCTCACTTATACTGTTCACCTTGTAACATGTCCCGTGTATATTAAACCATCAGGGTAACAAACTCTCCTCACTTATACTGTTCACCTGGTAACAGGTCCCGTGTATATTAAAACATCAGGGGAACACACTCTCCTCACTTATACTGTTCACCTGGTAAGATGTCCTGTGAGCATTAAACCATCAGGGGAACACACTCTCCTCACTTATACTGTTCATCTGGTAACATGTCCCGTCAGTATTAAACCATCAGGGGAACACACTCTCCTCACTTATACTGTTCACCTGGTAACATGTCCCGTGTATATTAAACCATCAGGGGAAGACGCTCTCCTCACTTATACTGTTCACCTGGTAACATGTCCCATGTATATTCAACCATCAGCGGAACACACTCTCCTCACTTATACTGTTCACCTGGTAACATGTCCTTTGCATATTTAACCATCAGGGGAAAACATTCTGCTCACTTCTACTGTTCACCTGGTGACGTGTCCCATTTGTATTAAACAATCAGGGGAACACACTCTCCTCACTTATACTGTTCACCTGGTAACATGTCCTGTGTTTATTAAACCATCAGGAGAACACACTCTCCTCACTTATACTTTTCACCTGGTAACATGTCCCGTGTATATTAAACCATCAGGGTAACACACTCTCCTCACTTATACTGTTCACCTGGTAACATGTCCTGTGTGCATTAAACCATCAGGGGAACACACTCTCCTCACTTATACAGTTCACATGGTGACATGTCCCGTGCGTATTAAACCATCAGGGGAACACACTCTCCTCACTTATACTGTTCACCTTGTAACATGTCCCGTGTATATTAAACCATCAGGGTAACACACTCTCCTCACTTATACTGTTCACCTGGTAACAGGTCCCGTGTATATTAAACCATCAGGGGAACACACTCTCCTCACTTATACTGTTCACCTGGTAACTTGTCCTGTGTGCATTAAACCATCAGGGGAACACACTCTCCTCACTTATACTGTTCATCTGGTAACATGTCCCGTCAGTATTAAACCATCAGGGGAACACACTCTCCTCACTTATACTGTTCACCTGGTAACATGTCCCGTGTATATTAAACCATCAGGGGAAGACGCTCTCCTCACTTATCCTGTTCACCTGGTGACATGTCCCGGGTATAATAAACCATCAGGGGAACACACTCTCCTCAGTTATACTGTTCACCTGGTAACATGTCCCGTGAATATTAAACCATCAGGGGAAAGCACTCTCCTCACTTATACTGTTCACCTGGTAACATGTCCCGTGCGTGTTAAACCATCAGGGGAACACACTCTCCTCACTTATACTGTTCAGCTGGTAACATGTCCCGTGATTATTAAACAATCAGGGGAACACACTCTCCTCACTTATACTGTTCACCTGGTAACATGTTCCGTCTATATTAAACCATCAGGGGAACACACTCTCCTCACTTATACTGTTCACCTGGTAACATGTACCGTGTATATTAAACCATCAGGGGAACACACTCTCCTCAATTATACATTCCACTTGGTGACATATCCCGTGTGTATTGAACAATCAGGGGAACACACTCTCCTCACTTATACTGTCACCTGGTAACATGTCCCGTGTGTATTGAACAATCAGGGGAACACACTCTCCTCACTTATACTGTTCACCTGGTAACATGTCCCGTGCGTATTAAACAATCAGGGGAAAACATTCGCCTCACTTATACTGTTCACCTGGTAACATGTCCCGTGTGTATTGAACAATCAGGGGAACACACTCTCCTCACTTATCCTGTTCACCTGGTAACATGTCCCGTGCGTATTAAACCAACAGGGGAACACATTCTCCTCACTTTTACTGTTCACTTGGTAACATCTCCCGTGCGTATTTAACAAACAGGTGAACACATTCTCCTCACTTATAATGTTCACCTGGTAACATGTCCCGTGTGTATTAAACAAACAGGGAACACATTCTCCTCACTTATACTGTTCACCTGGTAACATGTCCCGTGTGTATTAAACAATCAGGGGAACACATTCTCCTCACTTATACTGTTCACTTGGTAACATGTCCCGTGCGTATTAAACAAACAGGGGAACACATTCTCCTCACTTCTACTGTTCACCTGGTAACATCTCCTGTGTATATTAAACCATCAATGGAACACACTCTCCTCACTTATACTGTTCACCTGGTAACATGTCCTGTGTATATTAAAATATCAGGGGAACACACTCTCCTCACTTATACTGTTCACCTGGTAACATGTCCCGTGTGCATTAAAGCATCAGGGGAACACACTCTCCTCACTTATACTGTTCATCTGGTAACATGTCCCGTCAGTATTAAACCATCAGGGGAACACACTCTCCTAACTTATACTGTTCAAATGGTAACATGTCCTTTGCATATTTAACCCTCAGGGGAAAACATTCTGCTCACTTCTGCTGTTCACCTGGAGACATGTCCCGTTTGTATTAAACAATCAGGGGAACACACTCTCCTCAATTATACTGCTCACCCGGTGACATGTCCCGTGTGTATTAAACAATCAGGGGAACACACTCTCCTCAATTATACTATTCACCTGGTGCCACGCCCCGGGTATATTAAACAATCAGGGGAAAACACTCTCCTCACTTATACTGTTCACCTGGTAACATGTCCCGTGCGTGTTAAACCATCAGGGGAACACACTCTCCTCACTTATACTGTTCAGCTGGTAACATGTCCCGTGAGTATTAAACAATCAGGGGAACACACTCTCCTCACTTATACTGTTCACCTGGTGACATGTCCCGTGTGTATTAAAAAATCAGGGGATCACACTCTCCTCAATTATACTGTTCACCTGGTGACATGTCCCGGGTATATTAAACCATCAGGGGAACACACTCTCCTCACTTATACTGTTCACCTGGTAACATGTCCCGTGAATATTAAACCATCAGGGGAAAGCACTCTCCTCACTTATACTGTTCACCTGGTAACATGTCCCGTGCGTGTTAAACCATCAGGGGAACACACTCTCCTCACTTATACTGTTCACCTGGTAACATGTCCCGTGAGTATTAAACAATCAGGGGAACACACTCTCCTCACTTATACTGTTCACCTGGTAACATGTTCCGTGTATATTAAACCATCAGGGGAACACACTCTCCTCACTTATACTGTTCACCTGGTAACATGTACCGTGTATATTAAACCATCAGGGGAACACACTCTCCTCACTTATACTGTTCACCTGGTAACATGTACCGTGTATATTAAACCATCAGGGGAACACACTCTCCTCAATTATACATTTCACTTGGTGACATATCCCGTGTGTATTGAACAATCAGGGGAACACACTCTCCTCACTTATACTGTTCACCTGGGAACATGTCCCGTGTGTATTGAACAATCAGGGGAACACACTCTCCTCACTTATACTGTTCACCTGGTAACATGTCCCGTGCGTATTCAACAATCAGGGGAAAACATTCGCCTCACTTATACTGTTCACCTGGTAAGATGTCCCGTGTGTATTGAACAATCAGGGGAACACACTCTCCTCACTTATCCTGTTCACCTGGTAACATGTCCCGTGCGTATTAAACCAACAGGGGAACACATTCTCCTCACTTTTACTGTTCACTTGGTAACATCTCCCGTGCGTATTTAACAAACAGGGGAACACATTCTCCTCACTTATAATGTTCACCTGGTAACATGTCCCGTGTGTATTAAACAAACAGGGAACACATTCTCCTCACTTATACTGTTCACCTGGTAACATGTCCCGTGTGTATTAAACAATCAGGGGAACACATTCTCCTCACTTATACTGTTCACTTGGTAACATGTCCCGTGCGTATTAAACAAACAGGGGAACACATTCTCCTCACTTCTACTGTTCACCTGGTAACATCTCCTGTGTATATTAAACCATCAATGGAACACACTCTCCTCACTTATCCTGTTCACCTGGTAACATGTCCTGTGTATATTAAAATATCAGGGGAACACACTCTCCTCACTTATACTGTTCACCTGGTAACATGTCCCGTGTGCATTAAACAATCAGGGGAACACACTCTCCTCACTTATACTGTTCACCTGATAACATGTCCCGTGTGTATTAAACCATCAGGGGAACACAATCTCCTCACTTATACTGTTCACCTGGTAACATGTCCTTTGCATATTTAACCATCTGGGGAAAACATTCTGCTCACTTCTACTATTCACCTGGTGACGTGTCCCATTTGTATTAAACAATCAGGGGAACACACTCTCCTCACTTATACTGTTCACCTGGTAACATGTCCTGTGTTTATTAAACCATCAGGGGAACACACTCTCCTCACTTATACTGTTCACCTGGTAACATGTCCCGTGTATATTAAACCATCAGGGTAACACACTCTCCTCACTTATACTGTTCACCTGGTAACATGTCCTGTGTACATTAAAGCATCAGGGGAACACACTCTCCTCAATTATACATTTCACTTGGTGACATGTCCCGTGTGTATTGAACAATCAGGGGAACACACTCTCCTCACTTATACTGTTCACCTGGTAACATGTCCCGTGCGTATTAAACAATCAGGGGAAAACATTCTCCTCACTTATACTGTTCACTTGGTAACATGTCCCGTGTGTATTAAACCAACAGGGGAACACATTCTCCTCACTTATTCTGTTCACCTGGTAACATGTCGCGTGTGCATTAAACCATCAGGGGAACATACTCTCCTCACTTATACTGTTCACCTGGTAACATGTCCCGTGCGTGTTAAACCATCAGGGGAACACACTCTCCTCACATATGCTGTTCACCTGGTGACATGTCCCGTGTGTATTAAACAATCTGAGGAACACACTCTCCTCACTTATACTGTTCACCTGGTAACATGTCCTGTGTGTATTAAACAATAAGGGGAATACACTCTCCTCACTTATACTGTTCACCTGGTAACATGTCCTGTGTGTATTAAACAATCAGAGGAACACACTCTCCTCACTTATACTGTTCACCTGGTGACATGTCCCGTGTGTATTAAACAATCAGGGGATCACACTCTCCTCAATTATACTGTTCACCTGGTAACATGTCCCGTGTATATTAAACCATCAGGGGAAAGAACTCTCCTCACTTATACTGTTCACCTGGTAACATGTCCCGTGTGCATTAAACCATCAGGGGAACACACTCTCCTCACTTATACTGTTCACCTGGTGACATGTCCCGTGTGCATTAAATCATCAGGGGAACACACTCTCCTCACTTATACTGTTCACCTGGTAACATGTCCCGTGCATATTAAACCACCAGGGGAACACAGTCTCCTCACTTATACTGTTCAGCTGGTAACATGTCCCGTCAGTATTAAACCATCAGGGGAACACACTCTCCTCACTTATACAGTTCACTTGGTGAAATGTCCCGTGCATATTAAACCATCAGGGGAACACACTCTCCTCATTTATACTGTTCAGCTGGAAACATGTCCCGTGAATATTAAACCATCAGGGGAAAGCACTCTCCTCACTTAGACTTTTCTCTTGGTAACATATCCCGTGTATATTAAACCATCAGGAGAACACACTCTCCTCACTTATACTGTTCACCTGGAAACATGTCCCGTGAATATTAAACCATCAGGGGAAAGCACTCTCCTCACTTAGACTGTTCACCTGGTTACATGTCCCGTGTGTATTGAACAATCAGGGGAACACACTCTCCTCACTTATACTGTTCACCTGGTAACATGTCCCGTGCGTATTAAACAATCAGGGGAAAACATTCGCCTCACTTATACTGTTCACCTGGTAACATGTCCCGTGCGTATTAAACCAACAGGGGAACACATTCTCCTCACATTTACTGTTCACTTGGTAACATCTCCCGTGCGTATTTAACAAACAGGGGAACACATTCTCCTCACTTATAATGTTCACCTGGTAACATGTCCCGTGTGTATTAAACAAACAGGGAACACATTCTCCTCACTTATACTGTTCACCTGATAACATGTCCCGTGTGTATTAAACAATCAGGGGAACACATTCTCCTCACTTATACTGTTCACTTGGTAACATGTCCCGTGCATATTAAACAAACAGGGGAACACATTCTCCTCACTTCTACTGTTCACCTGGTAACATCTCCTGTGTATATTAAACCATCAATGGAACACACTCTCCTCACTTATACTGTTCACCTGGTAACATGTCCTGTGTATATTAAAATATCAGGGGAACACACTCTCCTCACTTATACTGTTCACCTGGTAACATGTCCCGTGTGCATTAAACAATCAGGGAAACACACTCTCCTCACTTATACTGTTCACCTGATAACATGTCCCGTGTGTATTAAACCATCAGGGGAACACAATCTCCTCACTTATACTGTTCACCTGGTAACATGTCCTTTGCATATTTAACCATCTGGGGAAAACATTCTGCTCACTTCTACTGTTCACCTGGTGACGTGTCCCATTTGTATTAAACAATCAGGGGAACACACTCTCCTCACTTATACTGTTCACCTGGTAACATGTCCTGTGTTTATTAAACCATCAGGGGAACACACTCTCCTCACTTATACTGTTCACCTGGTAACATGTCCCGTGTATATTAAACCATCAGGGTAACACACTCTCCTCACTTATACTGTTCACCTGGTAACATGTCCTGTGTGCATTAAAGCATCAGGGGAACACACTCTCCTCACTTATACTGTTCATCTGGTAACATGTCCCGTCAGTATTAAACCATCAGGGGAACACACTCTCCTAACTTATACTGTTCAAATGGTAACATGTCCTTTGCATATTTAACCCTCAGGGGAAAACATTCTGCTCACTTCTGCTGTTCACCTGGTGACATGTCCCGTTTGTATTAAACAATCAGGGGAACACACTCTCCTCAATTATACTGCTCACCCGGTGACATGTCCCGTGTGTATTAAACAATCAGGGGAACACACTCTCCTCAATTATACTATTCACCTGGTGCCACGCCCCGGGTATATTAAACAATCAGGGGAAAACAATCTCCTCACTTATACTGTTCACCTGGTAACATGTCCCGTGCGTGTTAAACCATCAGGGGAACACACTCTCCTCACTTATACTGTTCAGCTGGTAACATGTCCCGTGAGTATTAAACAATCAGGGGAACACACTCTCCTCACTTATAATGTTCACCAGGTGACATGTCCCGTGTGTATTAAACAATCAGGGGATCACACTCTCCTCAATTATACTGTTCACCTGGTGACATGTCCCGGGTATATTAAACCATCAGGGGAACACACTCTCCTCACTTATACTGTTCACCTGGTAATATGTCCCGTGAATATTAAACCATCAGGGGAAAGCACTCTCCTCACTTATACTGTTCACCTGGTAACATGTCCCGTGCGTGTTAAACCATCGTGGGAACACACTCTCCTCACTTATACTGTTCACCTGGTAACATGTCCCGTGAGTATTAAACAATCAGGGGAACACACTCTCCTCACTTATACTGTTCACCTGGTAACATGTTCCGTGTATATTAAACCATCAGGGGAACACACTCTCCTCACTTATACTGTTCACCTGGTAACATGTACCGTGTATATTAAACCATCAGAGGAACACACTCTCCTCACTTATACTGTTCACCTGGTAACATGTACCGTGTATATTAAACCATCAGGGAACACACTCTCCTCAATTATACATTTCACTTGGTGACATATCCCGTGTGTATTGAACAATCAGGGGAACACACTCTCCTCACTTATACTGTTCACCTGGTAACATGTCCCGTGTGTATTGAACAATCAGGGGAACACACTCTCCTCACTTATACTGTTCACCTGGTAACATGTCCCGTGCGTATTAAACCAACAGGGGAACACATTCTACTCACTTATACTGTTCACTTGGTAACATGTCCCGTGCATATTAAACAAACAGGGGAACACATTCTCCTCACTTCTACTGTTCACCTGGCAACATCTCCTGTGTATATTAAACCATCAATGGAACACACTCTCCTCACTTATACTGTTCACCTGGTAACATGTCCTGTGTATATTAAAATATCAGGGGAACACACTCTCCTCACTTATACTGTTCACCTGGTAACATGTCCCGTGTGCATTAAACAATCAGGGGAACACACTCTCCTCACTTATACTGTTCACCTGATAACATGTCCCGTGTGTATTAGACCATCAGGGGAACACAATCTCCTCACTTATACTGTTCACCTGGTAACATGTCCTTTGCATATTTAACCATCTGGGGAAAACATTCTGCTCACTTCTACTGTTCACCTGGTGACGTGTCCCATTTGTATTAAACAATCAGGGGAACACACTCTCCTCACTTATACTGTTCACCTGGTAACATGTCCTGTGTTTATTAAACCATCAGGGGAACACACTCTCCTCACTTATACTGTTCACCTGGTAACATGTCCCGTGTATATTCAACCATCAGGGTAACACAATCTCCTCACTTATACTGTTCACCTGGTAACATGTCCTGTGTGCATTAAAGCATCAGGGGAACACACTCTCCTCACTTATACTGTTCATCTGGTAACATGTCCCGTCAGTATTAAACCATCAGGGGAACACACTCTCCTAACTTATACTGTTCAAATGGTAACATGTCCTTTGCATATTTAACCCTCAGGGTAAAACATTCTGCTCACTTCTGCTGTTCACCTGGTGACATGTCCCGTTTGTATTAAACAATCAGGGGAACACACTCTCCTCAATTATACTGCTCACCCGGTGACATGTCCCGTGTGTATTAAACAATCAGGGGAACACACTCTCCTCAATTATACTATTCACCTGGTGCCACGCCCCGGGTATATTAAACAATCAGGGGAAAACACTCTCCTCACTTATACTGTTCACCTGGTAACATGTCCCGTGCGTGTTAAACCATCAGGGGAACACACTCTCCTCACTTATACTGTTCAGCTGGTAACATGTCCCGTGAGTATTAAACAATCAGGGGAACACACTCTCCTCACTTATACTGTTCACCTGGTGACATGTCCCGTGTGTATTAAACCATCAATGGAACACACTCTCCTCACTTATACTGTTCACCTGGTAACATGTCCTGTGTATATTAAAATATCAGGGGAACACACTCTCCTCACTTATACTGTTCACCTGGTAACATGTCCCGTGTGCATTAAACAATCAGGGGAACACACTCTCCTCACTTATACTGTTCACCTGATAACATGTCCCGTGTGTATTAAACCATCAGGGGAACACAATCTCCTCACTTATACTGTTCACCTGGTAACATGTCCCGTTTATATTAATCCATCAGGGGAACACACTCTCCTCACTTACACTGTTCACCTGGTAAAATGTCTTGTGTGCATTACACCATCAGGGGAACACACTCTCCTCACTTATACAGTTCACTTGGTGACATGTCCCGTGCGTATTAAAACATCAGGGGAACACACTCTCCTCACTTATACAGTTCACCTGGTTACATGTCCCGTGTATATTAAACCATCAGGGTAACACACTCTCCTCACTTATACTGTTCACCTGGTAACATGTCCCGTGTATATTAAACCATCAGGGGAACACACTCTCCTCACTTATACTGTTCACCTGGTAACATGTCCTGTGTGCATTAAACCATCAGGGGAACACACTCTGCTCACTTATGCTGTTCATCTGGTAACATGTCCCGTCAGTATTAAACCATCAGGGGAACATACTCTCCTCACTTATACTGTTCACCTGCTAACATGTCACATGTATATTAAACCATCAGGGGAACACACTCTCCTCACTTATACTGTTCACCTGGTAACATGTCCCATGTATATTAAACTATCAGGGGAACACACTCTCCTCACTTATACTGTTCACCTGGTAACATGTCCTTTGCATATTTAACCATCAGGGGAAAACATTCTGCTCACTTCGACTGTTCACCTGGTGACATGTCCCGTTTGTATTAAACAATCAGGGGAACACACTCTCCTCACTTATACTGTTCACCTGGTAACATGTCCCGTGTATATTAAACCATCAGGGGATCACACTCTCCTCAATTATGCTATTCACCTGGTGCCACGCCCCGGGTATATTAAACAATCAGGGGAAAACACTCTCCTCACTTATACTGTTCACCTGGTAACATGTCCCGTGCGTGTTAAACCATCAGGGGAACACACTCTCCTCACTTATACTGTTCAGCTGGTAACATGTCCCGTGAGTATTAAACAATCAGGGGAACACACTCTCCTCACTTATACTGTTCACCTGGTGACATGTCCCGTGTGTATTAAACAATCAGGGGATCACACTCTCCTCAATTATACTGTTCACCTGGTGACATGTCCCGGGTATATTAAACCATCAGGGGAACACACTCTCCTCAGTTATACTGTTCACCTGGTAACATGTCCCATGAATATTAAACCATCAGGGGAAAGCACTCTCCTCACTTATACTGTTCACCTGGTAACATGTCCCGTGCGTGTTAAACCATCAGGGGAACACACTCTCCTCACTTATACTGTTCACCTGGTAACATGTCCCGTGAGTATTGAACAATCAGGGGAACACACTCTCCTCACTTATACTGTTCACCTGGTAACATGTTCCGTGTATATTAAACCATCAGGGGAACACACTCTCCTCACTTATACTGTTCACCTGGTAACATGTACCGTGTATATTAAACCATCAGGGGAACACACTCTCCTCAATTATACATTTCACTTGGTGACATATCCCGTGTGTATTGAACATTCAGGGGAACACACTCTCCTCACTTATACTGTTCACCTGGTAACATGTCCCGTGTGTATTGAACAATCAGGGGAACACACTCTCCTCACTTATACTGTTCACCTGGTAACATGTCCCGTGCCTATTAAACAATCAGGGGAAAACATTCGCCTCACTTATACTGTTCACCTGGTAACATGTCCCGTGTGTATTGAACAATCAGGGGAACACACTCTCCTCACTTATACTGTTCACCTGGTAACATGTCCCGTGCCTATTAAACCAACAGGGGAACACATTCTCCTCACTTATACTGTTCACTTGGTAACATCTCCCGTGCGTATTTAACAAACAGGGGAACACATTCTCCTCACTTATAATGTTCACCTGGTAACATGCCCCGTGTGTATTAAACAAACAGGGGAACACATTCTCCTCACTTATAATGTTCACCTGGTAACATGTCCCGTGTGTATTAAACAAACAGGGAACACATTCTCCTCACTTATACTGTTCACCTGGTAACATGTCCCGTGTGTATTAAACAATCAGGGGAACACATTCTCCTCACTTATACTGTTCACTTGGTAACATGTCCCGTGCGTATTAAACAAACAGGGGAACACATTCTCCTCACTTCCACTGTTCACCTGGTAACATCTCCTGTGTATATTAAACCATCAATGGAACACACTCTCCTCACTTATACTGTTCACCTGGTAACATGTCCTGTGTATATTAAAATATCAGGGGAACACACTCTCCTCACTTATACTGTTCACCTGGTAACATGTCCCGTGTGCATTAAACAATCAGGGGAACACACTCTCCTCACTTATACTGTTCACCTGATAACATGTCCCGTGTGTATTAAACCATCAGGGGAACACAATCTCCTCACTTATACTGTTCACCTGGTAACATGTCCCGTTTATATTAAACCATCAGGGGAACACACTCTCCTCACTTACACTGTTCACCTGGTAAAATGTCTTGTGTGCATTACACCATCAGGGGAACACACTCTCCTCACTTATACAGTTCACTTGGTGACATGTCCCGTGCGTATTAAAACATCAGGGGAACACACTCTCCTCACTTATACAGTTCACCTGGTTACATGTCCCGTGTATATTAAACCATCAGGGTAACACACTCTCCTCACTTATACTGTTCACCTGGTAACATGTCCCGTGTATATTAAACCATCAGGGGAACACACTCTCCTCACTTATACTGTTCACCTGGTAACATGTCCTGTGTGCATTAAACCATCAGGGGAACACACTCTGCTCACTTATGCTGTTCATCTGGTAACATGTCCCGTCAGTATTAAACCATCAGGGGAACATACTCTCCTCACTTATACTGTTCACCTGCTAACATGTCACATGTATATTAAACCATCAGGGGAACACACTCTCCTCACTTATACTGTTCACCTGGTAACATGTCCCATGTATATTAAACTATCAGGGGAACACACTCTCCTCACTTATACTGTTCACCTGGTAACATGTCCTTTGCATATTTAACCATCAGGGGAAAACATTCTGCTCACTTCGACTGTTCACCTGGTGACATGTCCCGTTTGTATTAAACAATCAGGGGAACACACTCTCCTCACTTATACTGTTCACCTGGTAACATGTCCCGTGTATATTAAACCATCAGGGGATCACACTCTCCTCACTTATACTGTTCACCTGGTAACATGTCCAGTGTATATTAAACCATTAGGGGAACACAATCTCCTCACTTATACTGTTCACCTGGTAACATGTCCTGTGTGCATTAAACCATCAGGGGAACACACTCTCCTCACTTATACTGTTCATCTGGTATCATGTCCCGTCAGTTTTAAACCATCAGGGGAACACACTCTCCTCACTTATACTGTTCAACTGGTAACATGTCCTTTGCATATTTGTCCATCAGGGGAAAACATTCTGCTCACTTCTGCTGTTCACCTGTTGACCAGTCCCGTTTGTATTAAACCATCAGGGGAACACACTCTCCTCACTTATACTGCTCACCCGGTGACATGTCCCGTGTGTACTAAACAATCAGGGGAACACACGCTCCTCAATTATACTGTTCACCTGGTGCCACGTCCCGGGTATATTAAACAATCAGGGGAAAACACTCTCCTCACTTATACTGTTCACCTGGTAACATGTCCCGTGCGTATTAAACCATCAGGGGAACACACTCTCCTCACTTATACTGTTCAGCTGGTAACATGTCCCGTGAGTATTAAACAAACAGGGGATCACACTCTCCTCAATTATACTGTTCACCTGGTAACATGTCCTGTGTATATTAAACCATCAGCGGAACACACTCTCCTCACTTCTACTGTTCACCTGGTAACATGTCCCGTGTATATTAAACCATCAGCGGAACACACTCTACTCACTTATACTGTTCACCTGGTAACATGTCCCGTGCGTGTTAAACCATCAGGGGAACACACTCTCCTCACTTATAATGTTCACCTGGTGGCATGTCCCGTGTGTATTAAACAATCAGAGGAACACACTCTCCTCACTTATACTGTTCACCTGGTAACATGTCCCGTGTATATTAAACCATCAGGGGAACACACTCTCCTCACATATACTGTTCACCTGGTGACATGTCCCGTTTGTATTAAACAATCAGGGGATCACACTCTCTTCAATTATACTGTTCACCTGGTAACATGTCCCTTGTATATTAAACCATCAGGGGAACACACTCTCCTCACTTATCCTGTTCACCTGGTAACATGTCCCGTGAATATTAATCCATCAGGGGAAAGCACTCTCCTCACTTATACTGTTCACCTGGTAACATGTCCCGTGTGCATTAAATCATCAGGGGAACACACTCTCCTCACTTATACTGTTCACCTGGTAACATGTCACGTGCATATTAAACCATCAGGGGAACACACTCTCCTCACTTATACTGTTCATCTGGTAACATGTCCAGTGAATATTAAACCATCAGGGGAACACACTCTCCTCACTTATCCAGTTCACTTGGTGAAATGCCCGTGCTTATTAAACCATAAGGGGAACACTCTCTCCTCACTTATACTGTTCAGCTGGTAACATATCCTTTGTGTATTAAACCATCAGGGGAACACACTCTCCTCACTTAGACTTTTCTCCTGGTAACATGTCCCGTGCGTATTAAACCATCAGGGGAACACACTCTCCTCACTTAGAATTTACTCCTGGTAACATGTCCCGTGTATCTTAAACCATCAGGGGAACACATTCTCCTCACTTATACTGTTCACTTGGTCACATGTCCCGTGAATATTAAAGCATCGGGGGAACACACTCTCCTCACTTATACTGTTCACCTGGAAACATGTCCCGTGAATATTAAACCATCAGGGGAAAGCACTCTCCTCACTTAGACTTTTCTCTTGGTAACATATCCCGTGTATATTAAACCATCAGGAGAACACACTCTCCTCACTTATACTGTTCACCTGGAAACATGTCCCGTGAATATTAAACCATCAGGGGAAAGCACTCTCCTCACTTAGACTTTTCTCCTGGTAACATGTCCCGTGAGTATTAAACCATCAGGGGAACGCACTCTCCTCACTTATACAGTTCACTTGGTGAAATGTCCCGTGCATATTAAACCATCAGGGGAACACACTCTCCTCACTTATACTGTTCACTTGGTAACATGTCCCGTGCGTATTAAACAAACAGGGGAACACATTCTCCTCACTTTTACTGTTCACCTGGTAACATGTCCCGTGCGTATTAAACCATCAGTGGAACACTCTCTCCTCACTTATACTGTTCACCTGGTAACAAGTCCTGTTTGCATTAAACCATCAGGAGAACACACTCTCCTCACTTGTACAGTTCACTTGGTGAAATGTCCCGTGCATATTAAACCATCAGGGGAACAAACTCTCCTCACTTAGACTTTTCTCCTGGTAACATGTCCCGTGCGTATTAAACCATCAGGGGAACAAACTCTCCTCACTTATACAGTTCACTTGGTGAAATGTCCCGCGCATATTAAACCATCAGGGGAACAAACTCTCCTCACTTAAACTTATCACCTGTTGACATGTCCCGTGTGTATTAAACAATCAGGGGAACACACTCTCCTCACTTCTACTGTTCACTTGGTAACTTGTCCCGTGTGTATTAAACAATCAGGGTAACACATTCTCCTCACTTATACTGTTCACTTGGTAACATGTCCCGTGCGTATTAAACAAACAGGGAACACATTCTCCTCACTTATACTGTTCACCTGGTAACATGTCCCATGTGTCTTAAAGAAACAGGGGAACACATTCTCCTCACTTATAATGTTCACCTGGCAGCATGTCCCGTGCGTATTAAACAAACAGTGGAACACATTCTCCTCAATTCTACTGTTCACCTGGCAACATGTCCCGTGCGTATTAAACAATCAGGGGAACACACTCCCCTCACGAATACTGTTCACCTGGTATCATGTCCTTTGTATATTAAACCATCAGGGGAACCCAGTCTCCTCACTTATACTGTTCACCTGGTAACATATCCCGTGTGCATTAAACAATCAGGGGAACACACTCTCCTCACTTATACCGTTCACCTGATAACATGTCCCGTGTGTATTAAACCATCAGGGGAACATAATCTCCTCACTTATACTGTTCACCTGGTGACATGCCCTGTGTATACTAAACCATCAGGGGAACACACTCTCCTCACTTATACTGTTTACCTGATAACATGTCCCGTCTATATTAAACCTTCAGGGGAACACACTCTCCTCACTTATACTGTTAACCTAATCACATGTCCCGTGTATATTAAACCATCAGGGGAACACACTCTCCTCACTTATACTGTTCACCTGGTAACATGTCCCGTATATATTAAACCATCAGGGGAACACACTCTCCTCACTTCTAATGTTCACCTGGTAACATATCCCGTGTATATTAAACCATCAGGGGAACACACTCTCCTCACTTACACTGTTCACCTGGTAAAATGTCCTGTGTGCATTAAACCATCAGGGGAACACACACTCCTCACTTTTGCAGTTCACTTGGTGACATGTCCCGTGCGTATTAAACCATCAGGTGAACACACTCGCCTCACTTATACTGTTCATCTGGTAACATGTCCCGTGTATATTAAACCATCAGGGGAACACACTCTCCTCACTTATACTGTTCACCTGTTAACATGTCCCGTGTATATTAAACCATCAGGGGAACACACTCTCCTCACTTATACTGTTCACCTGGTAACATGTCCTGTGTGCATTAAACCATCAGGGGAACACACTCTCCTCACTTATACTGTTCACCTGGTAACATGTCCTTTGCATATTTAACCATCAGGGGAAAACATTCTGCTAACTTATAATGTTCACTTGGTGACATGTCCCGTGTGTATTAAACAATCAGGGGAACACACTCTCCTCACTTATACTGTTCACCTGGTAACATGTCCTTTGCATATTTAACCATCAGGGGAAAACAATCTGCTCACTTATACTGTTCACCTGGCAACATGTCCTGTGTGCATTAAACAATCAGGGGAACACACTCTCCTCACTTATACTGTTCACCTGGGAACATGTCCCGTGTATATTAAACCATCAGGGGAAAACACTCTCCTCACTTATACTGCTCACCTGGTAACATGTCCCGTGAGTATTAAACAAGCAGGGGAACACTCTCTCCTCACTTATACTGTTCACCTGGTAACATGTCCTGTGTATATTAAACCATCAGGGGAACACATTCTCCTCACTTATACTGTTCACCTGGTAACATGTCCTGTGTGTATTAAACCATCAGGGGAAAGCACTCTCCTCACTTATACTGTTCACCTGGTAACATGTCCCGTGTGCATTAAACCATCAGTGGAACACCCACTCCTCACTTATACTGTTCACCTGGTAACATGTCCTGTGTGCATTAAATCATCAGGGGAACACACTCTCCTCACATATACAGTTCACTTGGTGAAATGTCCCGTGTGCATATTAAACCATCAGGGGAACACACTCTCCTCACTTCGACTGTTCATCTGGTAACATGTCCAGTGAATATTAAACCATCAGGGGAACACATTCTCCTCACTTATACTGTTCACCTAGTGACATGTCCCGTGTGTATTAAACAATCAGGGGAATTCACTCTCCTCACTTATACTGTTCACCTGGTATCATGCCCTGTGTATATTAAACCATCAGGGGAACACACTCTCCTCACATATACTGTTCACCTGCTAACATGTCCCGTGCGTGTTAAGCCATCAGGGGAACACACTCTCCTCACTTATACTGTTCACCTGGTAACATGTCCCGTGCGTATTAAACAATCAGGGGAACACACTCTCCTCACTTATACTGTTCACCTGTTGACATGTCCTGTTTGTATTAAACCATCAGGGGAACACACTCTCCTCACTTATGCTGTTCACCTGGTAACATGTCCCATGTATATTAAACCATCAGGGGAACACACTCTCCTCACTTACACTGTTCATCAGGTGACATGTCCTGTGTTTATTAAACAATCAGGGGAAAACAATCTCCTCACTTATACTGTTCACCTGTTGACATGTCCTGTGTGTATTAAACAATCAGGGGAACTCACTCTCCTCTCTTATACTGTTCACCTGGTGACATGTCCTGTGTGTATTAAACAATCAGGGGAACTCACTCTACTCACTTATACTGTTCACCTGGTGACATGTCCCGACAGTATTAAACCATCAGGGGAAGACAGTCTCCTCACTTATACTGTTCACCTGGTAACATGTCCTTTGCATATTTAACCATCAGGGGAAAACATTCTGCCCACTTATACTGTTCACCTGGTGACATGTCCCGACAGTATTAAACCATCAGGGGAACACACTCTCCTCACTTATACTGTTCACCTGGTAACATGTCCCGTGCGTATTAAACAATCAGGGGAACACACTCTCCTCACTTATACTGTTCACCTGTTGACATGTCCTGTTTGTATTAAACCATCAGGGGAACACACTCTCCTCACTTATGCTGTTCACCTGGTAACATGTCCCATGTATATTAAACCATCAGGGGAACACACTCTCCTCACTTATACTGTTCACCTGGTAACATATCCCATGTATATTAAACCATCAGGGGAACACACTCTCCTCACATATACTGTTCACCTGGTAACATGTCCTGTGTATATTAAACCATCAGTGGAACACACTCTCCTCACTTATACTGTTCACCTGATAACATGTCCCGTGTGTATTAAACAATCAGGGGAACACACTCTCTTCACTTATACTGTTCACCTGGTAACATTTCCCATGTATATTAAACCATCAGGGGAACACACTCTCCTCACTTATACTGTTTACCTGGTAACATGTCCTGTGTGTATTAAACAATCAGGGGAACACACTCTCTTCACTTATACTGTTCACCTGGTAACATGTCCCATGTATATTAAACCATCAGTGGAACACACTCTCCTCACTTATACTGTTTACCCGGTAACATGTCCTGTGTGCATTAAACCATCAGGGGAACACACTCTCTTCACTTATACTGTTCACCTGGTGACATGTCCCATGTATATTAAACAATCAGGGGAACACACTCTCTTCACTTATGCTGTTCACCTGGTAACATGTCCCGCGTATATTAAAACATCAGGGGAACACACGATCCTCACTTCCACTCTTCACCTGGTGACACGTCCCGTCAGTATTAAACAGTCAGGGGAACACACTCTCCTCACTTATACTGTTCACCTGGTAACATGTCCCGGGAGTATTAAACCATCAGGGGAACACACTCTCCTCACTTATACTGTTCACCTGGTAACATGTCCTGTGTATTTTAAACCATCAGGGGAACACATTCTCCTCACTTATTCAGTTCACCTGGTAACATGTCCCGTGTATATTAAACCATCAGGGGAACACACTCTCCTCACTTATACTGTTCACCTGGTAACATGTCCTGTGTATATTAAACCATCAGGGGAACACACTCTCCTCACTTATACTGTTCGCCTGGTAACGTGTCCCGTGTTTTTTAGCAATCAGGGGAACATACGCTGCTCGCTTATACTGTTCACCTGGTAACATGTCCCGTGTATATTAAACCATCAGGGGAACACATAATCCTCACTTATACTGTTCACCTGCTAACATGTCCCCTGTATATTAAACCATCAGGGGAATACAGTCTCCTCACTTATACTGTTCACCTGGAAACATGTCCCGTGTATATTAAACCATCAGCGGAACACACTCGCCTCACTTATACTGTTCAACTGGTAACATGTCCCGTCTATCTTAAACCATCAGGGGAAAGCACTCTCCTCACTTATACTGTTCACCTGGTAACATGTCCCGTGTATATTAAACCATCAGGGGAACACACTCTCCTCACTTATACTGATCACCTGGTGACATGTCCCGGGTATATTAAAAAATCAGGGGAACTCACTATCCTCACTTATGCTGTTCACCATGTATCATGTCCTGTGTATATTAAACCAACAGGGGAACACACTCTCCTCACTTATATAGTTCACCTGGTAACATGTCCCGTGCGTGTTAAACCATCAGGGGAACACACTCTCCTCACTTATACTGTTCACCTGGTGACATGTCCCGTGCGTACGTAACAATCAGGGAAACACACTCTCCTCACTTATACTGTTCACATGGTAACATGTCCCATGTATATTAAACCATCAGGGGAACACACTCTCCTCACTAATACTGTTTACCTGGTAACATGTCCTGTTTGCATTAAACAATCAGGGGAACACACTCTCTTCACTTATACTGTTCACCTGGTGACATGTCCCATGTATATTAAACAATCAGGGGAACACACACTCTTCACTTATGCTGTTCACCTGGTAACATGTCCCGCGTATATTAAACGATCAGGGGAACACACGATCCTCACTTCTACTCTTCACCTGGTGACACGTCCCGTCAGTATTAAACAATCAGGGGAACACACTCTCCTCACTTATACTGTTCACCTGGTGACATGTCCCGGGTGTATTAAACCATCAGGGGAACACACTCTCCTCACTTATACTGTTCACCTGGTAACATGTCCCGTGAGTATTAAACCATCAGGGGAACACACTCTCCTCACTTATACAGTTCACCTGGTAACATGTCCTGTGTATATTAAACCATCAGGGGAACACATTCTCCTCACTTATACTGTTCACCTGCTAACATGTCCCGTTTATATTAAACCATCAGGGGAATACAGTCTCCTCACTTATACTGTTCACCTGGTAACATGTCCCGTGTATATTAAACCATCAGGGGAAGACACTCTCCTCACTTATACTGTTCAACTGGTAACATGTCCCGTGTATATTAAACCATCAGGGGAACACACTCT
Organism: Heterodontus francisci; assembly: GCF_036365525.1. Classification (NCBI taxonomy): domain Eukaryota; kingdom Metazoa; phylum Chordata; class Chondrichthyes; order Heterodontiformes; family Heterodontidae; genus Heterodontus; species Heterodontus francisci. Next base: position 6,809,311 of record NW_027141820.1, read on the forward strand.
CCTCACTTATACTGTTCACCTGGTAATCTGCCCTGTGTATATTACACCTTCATGGGAACACATTCTCCTCACTTATACTGTTCACCTGGGAACATGTCCCGTGTATATTAAACCATCAGGGGAACACACTCTCCTCACTTATACTGTTCAACTGGTAACATGTCCCGTGTATATTAAACCATCAGGGGAACACACTCTCCTCACTTATACTGTTCCCCTGGTTACATGTACCGTGTATATTACACCATCAGGGGAACACACTCTCCTCAATTATACATTTCACTTGGTGACATGTCCCGTGTGTATTGAACAATCAGGGGAACACACTCTCCTCACTTATACTGTTCAACTGGTAACATGCCCCTTGTGTATTGAACAATCAGGGGAACACACTCTCCTCACTTATACTGTTCACCTGGTAACATGTCCCGTGTGTATTAAATAATCAGGGGAACGCACTCTCCTCACTTATACTGTTCACCTGGTAACATGTCCCGTGTATATTAAACCATCAGGGGAACACACTCTCCTCACTTATACTGTTCACCAGGTGACATGTCCCGTGTGTATTAAACAATCAGGGGAACACACTCTCCTCACTTATACTGTTCACCTGGTAACATGTCCCGTGTGTATTAAACAATCAGGGGATCACACTCTCCTCAATTATACTGTTCACCTGGTAACATTTCCCGTGTGTATTAAATAATCAGGGGGACACACTCTCCTCACTTATACTGTTCACCTGGTAACATGTCCCGTGTATATTAAACCATCAGGGGAACACACTCTCCTCACTTATACTGTTCACCAGGTGACATGACCAGTGTGCATTAAACAATCAGGGGAACACACTCTCCTCACTTATACTGTTCACCTGGTAACATGTCCCGTGTGTATTAAACAATCAGGGGATCAAACTCTCCTCAATTATACTGTTCACCTGCTGACATGTCCCGTGTATATTAAACCATCAGGGGAACACACTCTCCGCACTTATACTGTTCACCTGGTAACATGTCCCGTGCGTGTTAAACCATCAGGGGAACATACTCTCCTCACTTATACTGTTCACCTGGCAACATGTCCCGTGAGTATTAAACAATCAGGGAAACACACTCTCCTCACTTATACTGTTCACCTGGTGACATGTCCCGTGTGTATTAAACAATCAGGGGAACACAATCTCCTCACTTACACTGTTCACCTGGTGACATGTCCCGTCAGTATTAAACAATCAGGGGTACTCACTCTCCTCACTTATACTGTTCACCTGGGAACATGTCCCGTGCGTGTTAAACCATCAGGGGAACACGCTCTCCTCACTTATACTGTTCACCTGGCAAGTTGTCCCGTGAGTATTAAACCATCAGCGGAACACACTCTCCTCACTTATACTGTTCAACTGGTAACATGTCCCGTGCGTGTTAAACCATCTGGGGAACACACTCTGCTCACATATACTATTCACCTGGTAACATGTCCCGTGTGTATTAAACAATCAGGGGAAAACACTCTCCTCACTTATACTGTTCAGCTGGTAACATGTCCCGTGCGTGTTAAACCATCAGGGGAACACACTCTCCGCACTTATACTGTTCACCTGGTAATATGTCCTGTGTGTATTAAACAATCAGGGGAATACACTCTCCTCACTTATACTGTTCACCTGGTAACATGTCCCGTGTATATTAAACCATCAGGGGAACACAGTCTCCTCACTTATACTGTCAGCTGCTGACATGTCCCGTGTGCATTAAACAATCAGGGGAACACACTCTCCTCACTTATACTGTTCACCTGATAACATGTCCCGTGTGTATTAAACCATAAGGGGAACACACTCTCCTCACTTATACTGTTCACCTGGTAATATGCCCTGTGTATATTAAACCATCAGGGGAACACACTCTCCTCACTTATACTGTTCACCTGGGAACATGTCCCGTGTATATTAAACCATCAGAGGAACACACTCTCCTCACTTATACTGTTCACCTGGTAACATGTCCCGTGCGTGTTAAACCATCAGGGGAACACGCTCTCCTCAGTTATACTGTTCACCTGGCAAGTTGTCCCGTGAGTATTAAACCATCAGCGGAACACACTCTCCTCACTTATACTGTTCACCTGGTAATATGCCCTGTGTATATTAAACCATCAGGGGAACACAGTCTCCTCACTTATACTGTTCACCTGGTAACATGTACCTTGTATATTAAACCATCAGGGGAACACGTTCTCCTTACTTATACTGTTCACCTGGCAAGATGTCCCGTGAGAATTAAACTATCAGCGGAACACACTCTCCTCACTTATACTGTTCACCTGGTAACGTGTCCCGTGCGTGTTAAACCATCAGGGGAACACACTCTACTCACATATACTATTCACCTGGTAACATGTCCCATGTGTATTAAACAATCAGGGGAAAACACTCTCCTCACTTATACTGTTCACCTGGTAACATGTCCCGTGCGTGTTAAACCATCAGGGGAACACACTCTCCGCACTTCTACTGTTAACCTGGTAATATGTCCTGTGTGTATTAAACAATCAGGGGAATACACTCTCCTCACTTATACTGTTCACCTGGTAACATGTCCCGTGTATATTAAACCATCAGGGGAACACACTCTCCTCACTTATACTGTCAGCTGCTGACATGTCCCGTGTGCATTAAACAATCAGGGGAACACACTCTCCGCACTTATACTGTTCACCTGATAACATGTCCCGTGTTTATTAAACCATAAGGGGAACACACTCTCCTCACATATACTGTTCACCTGGGAACATGTCCCGTGCATATTAAACCATCAGAGGAACACACTATCCTCACTTATACTGTTCACCTGGTAACATGTCCCCTGTATATTAAACCATCAGGGGAACACACTCTTCTCACTTATACTGTTCACCTGGTAACATGTACCTTGTATATTAAACCATCAGGGGAACACACTCTCCTCACTTATACTGTTCACCTGGTAACATGTCCCCTGTATATTAAACCATCAGGGGAACACACTCTCCTCACTTATACTGTTCACCTGGTAACATGTCCCGTGTGCATGAAACAATCAGGGGAACACCCTCTCCTCACTTTTACGGTTCACCTGATAACATGTCCCGTGTGTATTAAAACATAAGGGGAACACACTCTCCTCACTTATACTGTTCATCTGGTAATATGCCCTGTGTATATTAAACCATCAGGGGAACACACTCTCCTCACTTCTACTGTTCACCTGGTAACATGTCCCGTGTATATTAAACCATCAGGGGAACACACTCTCCTCACTTATACTGTTCACCTGGTAATATTTACCGTGTATATTATACCATCAGGGGAACACATTCTCCTCAATTATACATTTCACTTGGTGACATGTCCCGTGTGTATTGAACAATCAGGGGAACACACTCTCCTCACTTATACTGTTCACCTGGTAACATGTCCCGTGTGTATTAAACAATCAGGGGATCACACTATCCTCAATTATACTGTTCACCTGCTGACATCTCCCGTGTATATTAAACCATCAGGGGAACACACTCTCCGCACTTATACTGTTCACCTGGTAACATGTCCCGTGCGTGTTAAACCATCAGGGGAACACACTCTCCTCACTTATACTGTTCACCTGGCAACATGTCCCGTGAGTATTAAATAATCAGGGAAACACACTCTCCTCACTTATACTGTTCACCTGGTGACATGTCCCGTGTGTATTATACAATCAGGGGAACACAATCTCCTCACTTATACTGTTCACCTGGTGACATGTCCCGTCAGTATTAAACTATCAGGGGAACTTACTCTCCTCACTTATACTGTTCACCTGGTAACATGTCCCGTGCGTGTTAAACCATCCGGGGAACACGCTCTCCTCACTTATACTGTTCACCTGGCAAGATGTCCCGTGAGTATTAAACCATCAGCGGAACACAATATCCTCACTTATACTGTTCACCTGGTGACATGTCCCGTCAGTATTAAACAATCAGGGGAACTCACTCTCCTCACTTATACTGTTCACCTGGTAACATGTCCCGTGCGTGTTAAACCATCAGGGGAACACACTCTCCGCACTTATACTTTTCACCTGGTAATATGTCCTGTGTGTATTAAACAATCAGGGGAATACACTCTCCTCACTTATACTGTTCACCTGGTAACATGTCCCGTGTATATTAAACCATCAGGGGAACACAGTCTCCTCACTTATACTGTCAGCTGCTGACATGTCCCGTGTGCATTAAACAATCAGGGGAACACACTCTCCTCACTTATACTGTTCACCTGATAACATGTCCCGTGTGTATTAAACCATAAGGGGAACACACTCTACTCACTTATACTGTTCACCTGGTAATATGCCCTGTGTATATTAAACCATCAGGGGAACACACTCTCCTCACTTATACTGTTCACCTGGGAACATGTCCCGTGTATATTAAACCATCAGAGGAACACACTCTCCTCACTTATACTGTTCACCTGGTAACATGTCCCCTGTATATTAAACCCTCAGGGGAACACACTCTCCTCACTTATACTGTTCACCTGATAACATGTACCTTGTATATTAAACCATCAGGGGAACACGCTCTCCTCACTTATACTGTTCACCTGGCAAGATGTCCCGTGAGTATTAAACCATCAGCGGAACACACTCTCCTCACTTATACTGTTCACCTGGTAACATGTCCCTTGCGTGTTAAACCATCAGGGGAACACACTCTACTCACATATACTATTCACCTGGTAACATGTCCCGTGTGTATTAAACAATCAGGGGAAAACACTCTCCTCACTTATACTGTTCACCTGGTAACATGTCCCGTGCCTGTTAAACCATCAGGGGAACACACTCTCCGCACTTATACTGTTCACCTGTTAACATGTCCCGTGTAAATTAAACCATCAGGGGAACACATAATCCTCACTTATACAGTTCATCTGCTAACATGTCCCGTGTATATTAAACCATCAGGGGAATACAGTCTCCTCACTTATACTGTTCACCTGGTAACATGTCCCGTGTATATTAAACCATCAGCGGAACACACTCGCCTCACTTATGCTGTTCACCTGGTAACATGTCCCGTGTATCTTAAACCATCAGGGGAAAGCACTCTCCTCCCTTATACTGTTCACCTGGTAACATGTCCCGTGTATATTAAACTATCAGGGGAACTCACTCTCCTCACTTATACTGTTCACCTGGTATCATGTCCTGTGTATATTAATCCAACAGGGGAACACACTCTCCTCACTTATACAGTTCACCTGGTAACATGTCCCGTGCGTGTTAAACAATCAGGGGAACACACTCTCCTCACTGATACTGTTCACCTGGTAACATGTCCCGTGCGTGTTAAACCATCAGGGGAACACACTCTCCTCACTTATACTGTTCACCTGGTGACATGTCCCGTGCGTACTTAACAATCAGGGTAACAATCTCTCCTCACTTATACTGTTCACCTGGCAACATGTCCCGTGTATACTAAACGATCAGGGGAACACACTCTCCTCATTTATACTGTTCACCTGGAAACATGTCCCGTGTATATTAAACCATCAGGGGAAAGCACTCTCCTCACTTATACTGTTCACCTGGAAACATGTCCCGTGTATATTAAACCATCAGGGGAACACACTCTGCTCAATTATACTGTTCACCTGGTAACAAGTCCCATGTATATTAAACAATCAGGGGAACACAATCGCCTCACTTTTGCAGTTCACCTGGTAACATGTCCCGTGAGTATTAAACAATCCGGGGAACACGCTCTCCTCACTTATACTGTTCACCTGGTAATATGTCCTGTGTGCATTAAACAATCAGGGGAATACACTCTCCTCACTTATACTGTTCACCTGGTAACATTTCCCGTGCGTGTTAAACCATCAGGGGAACACACTCTCCTCACTGATACAGTTCAGCTGGTAACAGTTCCCGTGAATATTAAACCATCAGGGGAAAGCACTCCCCTCACTTATACTGTTCTCCTGGTAACATGTCCCGTGTATATGAAACCATCAGGGGAACACACTTTCCTCACTTATACTATTCACCTGGTAACATGTCCCGTGTGCATGAAACAATCAGGGGAACAGACTCTCCTCACTTTTACTGTTCACCTGTTAACATGTCCCGTGTGTATTAAACCATAAGGGGAACACACTCTCCTCACTTATACTGTTCACCTGGTAATATAGCCTGTGTATATTAAACCTTCATGGGAACACACTCTCCTCACTGATACTGTTCACCTGGGAACATGTCCCGTGTATATTAAACCATCAGGGGAACACACTCTCCTCACTTATACTGTTCACCTGGTAACATGTACCGTGTATATTATACCATCAGGGGAACACACTCTCCTCAATTATACATTTCACTTGGTGACATGTCCCGTGTGTATTGAACAATCAGGGGAACACACTCTCATCACTTATACTGTTCACCTGGTAACATGCCCCTTGTGTATTGAACAATCAGGGGAACACACTCTCCCCACTTATACTGTTCACCTGGTAACATGTACCGTGTGTATTAAATAATCAGGGGTACACACTCTCCTCACTTATACTGTTCACCTGGTAACATGCCCCGTGTACATTAAACCATCAGGGGAACACACTCTCCTCCCTTATACTGTTCACCAGGTGACAAGTCCCGTGTGTATTAAACAATCAGGGGAACACACTCTCCTCACTTATACTGTTCACCTGGTAACATGTCCCGTGCGTATTAAACAATCAGGGGATCACACTGTCCTCAATTATACTGTTCACCTGGTAACATGTCCCGTGTGTATTAAATAATCAGGGGAACACACTCTCCTCACTTATACTGTTCACCTGGTAACATGTCCCGTGTATATTAAACCATCAGGGGAACACACTCTCCTCACTTATACTGTTCTCCTGGTAACATGTCCCGTGTATATGAAACCATCAGGGGAACACACTCTCCTCACTTATACTGTTCACCTGGTAACATGTCCCGTGTGCATGAAACAATCAGGGGAACACACTCTCCTCACTTTTACTGTTCACCTGATAACATGACCCGTGTGTATTAAACCATAAGTGGAACACACTCTCCTCACTTATACTGTTCACCTGGTAATCTGCCCTGTGTATATTAAACCTTCATGGGAACACATTCTCCTCACTTATACTGTTCACCTGGGAACATGTCCCGTGTATATTAAACCATCAGGGGAACACACTCTCCTCACTTATACTGTTCAACTGGTAACATGTCCCGTGTATATTAAAACATCAGGGGAACACACTCTCCTCACTTATACTGTTCCCCTGGTTACATGTACCGTGTATATTATACCATCAGGGGAACACACTCTCCTCAATTATACATTTCACTTGGTGACATGTCCCGTGTGTATTGAACAATCAGGGGAACACACTCTCCTCACTTATACTGTTCACCAGGTAACATGCCCCTTGTGTATTGAACAATCAGGGGAACACACTCTCCTCACTTATACTGTTCACCTGGTAACATGTCCCGTGTGTATTAAATAATCAGGGGAACACACTCTCCTCACTTATACTGTTCACCTGGTAACATGTCCCGTGTATATTAAACCATCAGTGGAACACATAATCCTCACTTATACAGTTCATCTGCTAACATGTCCCGTGTATATTAAACCATCAGGGGAATACAGTCTCCTCACTTATACTGTTCACCTGGTAACATGTCCCGTGTATATTAAACCATCAGCGGAACACACTCGCCTCACTTATGCTGTTCACCTGGTAACATGTCCCGTGTATCTTAAACCATCAGGGGAAAGCACTCTCCTCCCTTATACTGTTCACCTGGTAACATGTCCCGTGTATATTAAACTATCAGGGGAACTCACTCTCCTCACTTATACTGTTCACCTGGTATCATGTCCTGTGTATATTAATCCAACAGGGGAACACACTCTCCTCACTTATACAGTTCACCTGGTAACATGTCCCGTGCGTGTTAAACAATCAGGGGAACACACTCTCCTCACTGATACTGTTCACCTGGTAACATGTCCCGTGCGTGTTAAACCATCAGGGGAACACACTCTCCTCACTTATACTGTTCACCTGGTGACATGTCCCGTGCGTACTTAACAATCAGGGTAACAATCTCTCCTCACTTATACTGTTCACCTGGCAACATGTCCCGTGTATACTAAACGATCAGGGGAACACACTCTCCTCATTTATACTGTTCACCTGGAAACATGTCCCGTGTATATTAAACCATCAGGGGAAAGCACTCTCCTCACTTATACTGTTCACCTGGAAACATGTCCCGTGTATATTAAACCATCAGGGGAACACACTCTGCTCAATTATACTGTTCACCTGGTAACAAGTCCCATGTATATTAAACAATCAGGGGAACACAATCGCCTCACTTTTGCAGTTCACCTGGTAACATGTCCCGTGAGTATTAAACAATCCGGGGAACACGCTCTCCTCACTTATACTGTTCACCTGGTAATATGTCCTGTGTGCATTAAACAATCAGGGGAATACACTCTCCTCACTTATACTGTTCACCTGGTAACATTTCCCGTGCGTGTTAAACCATCAGGGGAACACACTCTCCTCACTGATACAGTTCAGCTGGTAACAGTTCCCGTGAATATTAAACCATCAGGGGAAAGCACTCCCCTCACTTATACTGTTCTCCTGGTAACATGTCCCGTGTATATGAAACCATCAGGGGAACACACTTTCCTCACTTATACTATTCACCTGGTAACATGTCCCGTGTGCATGAAACAATCAGGGGAACAGACTCTCCTCACTTTTACTGTTCACCTGTTAACATGTCCCGTGTGTATTAAACCATAAGGGGAACACACTCTCCTCACTTATACTGTTCACCTGGTAATATAGCCTGTGTATATTAAACCTTCATGGGAACACACTCTCCTCACTGATACTGTTCACCTGGGAACATGTCCCGTGTATATTAAACCATCAGGGGAACACACTCTCCTCACTTATACTGTTCACCTGGTAACATGTACCGTGTATATTATACCATCAGGGGAACACACTCTCCTCAATTATACATTTCACTTGGTGACATGTCCCGTGTGTATTGAACAATCAGGGGAACACACTCTCATCACTTATACTGTTCACCTGGTAACATGCCCCTTGTGTATTGAACAATCAGGGGAACACACTCTCCCCACTTATACTGTTCACCTGGTAACATGTACCGTGTGTATTAAATAATCAGGGGTACACACTCTCCTCACTTATACTGTTCACCTGGTAACATGCCCCGTGTACATTAAACCATCAGGGGAACACACTCTCCTCCCTTATACTGTTCACCAGGTGACAAGTCCCGTGTGTATTAAACAATCAGGGGAACACACTCTCCTCACTTATACTGTTCACCTGGTAACATGTCCCGTGCGTATTAAACAATCAGGGGATCACACTGTCCTCAATTATACTGTTCACCTGGTAACATGTCCCGTGTGTATTAAATAATCAGGGGAACACACTCTCCTCACTTATACTGTTCACCTGGTAACATGTCCCGTGTATATTAAACCATCAGGGGAACACACTCTCCTCACTTATACTGTTCTCCTGGTAACATGTCCCGTGTATATGAAACCATCAGGGGAACACACTCTCCTCACTTATACTGTTCACCTGGTAACATGTCCCGTGTGCATGAAACAATCAGGGGAACACACTCTCCTCACTTTTACTGTTCACCTGATAACATGTCCCGTGTGTATTAAACCATAAGTGGAACACACTCTCCTCACTTATACTGTTCACCTGGTAATCTGCCCTGTGTATATTAAACCTTCATGGGAACACATTCTCCTCACTTATACTGTTCACCTGGGAACATGTCCCGTGTATATTAAACCATCAGGGGAACACACTCTCCTCACTTATACTGTTCAACTGGTAACATGTCCCGTGTATATTAAAACATCAGGGGAACACACTCTCCTCACTTATACTGTTCCCCTGGTTACATGTACCGTGTATATTATACCATCAGGGGAACACACTCTCCTCAATTATACATTTCACTTGGTGACATGTCCCGTGTGTATTGAACAATCAGGGGAACACACTCTCCTCACTTATACTGTTCACCAGGTAACATGCCCCTTGTGTATTGAACAATCAGGGGAACACACTCTCCTCACTTATACTGTTCACCTGGTAACATGTCCCGTGTGTATTAAATAATCAGGGGAACACACTCTCCTCACTTATACTGTTCACCTGGTAACATGTCCCGTGTATATTAAACCATCAGTGGAACACACTCTCCTCACTTATACTGTTCACCAGGTGACATGTCCCGTGTGTATTAAACAATCAGGGGAACACACTCTCCTCACTTATACTGTTCACCTGGTAACATGTCCAGTGTGTATTAAACAATCAGGGGATCACACTCTCCTCAATTATACTGTTCACCTGGTAACATTTCCCGTGTGTATTAAATAATCAGGGGGACACACTCTCCTCACTTATACTGTTCAAGTGGTAACATGTCCCGTGTGTATTAAACAATCAGGGGATCACACTCTCCTCAATTATACTGTTCACCTGCTGACATGTCCCGTGTATATTAAACCATCAGGGGAACACACTCTCCGCACTTATACTGTTCACCTGGTAACATGCCCCGTGCGTGTTAAACCATCAGGGGAACATACTCTCCTCACTTATACTGTTCACCTGGCAACATGTCCCGTGAGTATTAAACAATCAGGGAAACACACTCTCCTCACTTATACTGTTCACCTGGTGACATGTCCCGTGTGTATTAAACAATCAGGGGAACACAATCTCCTCACTTACACTGTTCACCTGGTGACATGTCCCGTCAGTATTAAACAATCAGGGGTACTCACTCTCCTCACTTATACTGTTCACCTGGTAACATGTCCCGTGCGTGTTAAACCATCAGGGGAACACGCTCTCCTCACTTATACTGTTCACCTGGCAAGTTGTCCCGTGAGTATTAAACCATCAGCGGAACACACTCTCCTCACTTATACTGTTCAACTGGTAACATGTCCCGTGCTTGTTAAACCATCAGGGGAACACACTCTGCTCACATATACTATTCACCTGGTAACATGTCCCGTGTGTATTAAACAATCAGGGGAAAACACTCTCCTCACTTATACTGTTCAGCTGGTAACATGTCCCGTGCGTGTTAAACCATCAGGGGAACACACTCTCCGCACTTATACTGTTCACCTGGTAATATGTCCTGTGTGTATTAAACAATCAGGAGAATACACTCTCCTCACTTATACTGTTCACCTGGTAACATGTCCCGTGTATATTAAACCATCAGGGGAACACACTCTCCTCACTTATACTGTCAGCTGCTGACATGTCCCGTGTGCATTAAACAATCAGGGGAACACACTCTCCTCACTTATACTGTTCACCTGATAACATGTCCCGTGTGTATTAAACCATAAGGGGAACACACTCTCCTCACTTATACTGTTCACCTGGTAATATGCCCTGTGTATATTAAACCATCAGGGGAACACACTCTCCTCACTTATACTGTTCACCTGGGAATATGTCCCGTGTATATTAAACCATCAGAGGAACACACTCTCCTCATTTATACTGTTCACCTGGTAACATGTCCCCTGTATATTAAACCATCAGGGGAACACAGTCTCCTCACTTATACTGTTCACCTGGTAACATGTACCTTGTATATTAAACCATCAGGGGAACACGTTCTCCTTACTTATACTGTTCACCTGGCAAGATGTCCCGTGAGAATTAAACTATCAGCGGAACACACTCTCCTCACTTATACTGTTCACCTGGTAACGTGTCCCGTGCGTGTTAAACCATCAGGGGAACACACTCTACTCACATATACTATTCACCTGGTAACATGTCCCCTGTGTATTAAACAATCAGGGGAAAACACTCTCCTCACTTATACTGTTCACCTGGTAACATGTCCCGTGCGTGTTAAACCATCAGGGGAACACACTCTCCACACTTCTACTGTTCACCTGGTAATATGTCCTGTGTGTATTAAACAATCAGGGGAATACACTCTCCTCACTTATACTGTTCACCTGGTAACATGTCCCGTGTATATTAAACCATCAGGGGAACACACTCTCCTCACTTATACTGTCAGCTGCTGACATGTCCCGTGTGCATTAAACAATCAGGGGAACACACTCTCCGCACTTATACTGTTCACCTGATAACATGTCCCGTGTTTATTAAACCATAAGGGGAACACACTCTCCTCACATATACTGTTCACCTGGGAACATGTCCAATGCATATTAAACCATCAGAGGAACACACTATCCTCACTTATACTGTTCACCTGGTAACATGTCCCCTGTATATTAAACCATCAGGGGAACACACTCTTCTCACTTATACTGTTCACCTGGTAACATGTACCTTGTATATTAAACCATCAGGGGAACACACTCTCCTCACTTATACTGTTCACCTGGTAACATGTCCCCTGTATATTAAACCATCAGGGGAACACACTCTCCTCACTTATACTGTTCACCTGGTAACATGTCCCGTGTGCATGAAACAATCAGGGGAACACCCTCTCCTCACTTTTACGGTTCACCTGATAACATGTCCCGTGTGTATTAAAACATAAGGGGAACACACTCTCCTCACTTATACTGTTCATCTGGTAATATGCCCTGTGTATATTAAACCATCAGGGGAACACACTCTCCTCACTTATACTGTTCACCTGGTAACATGTCCCGTGTATATTAAACCATCTGGGGAACACACTCTCCTCACTTATACTGTTCACCTGGTAATATTTACCGTGTATATTATACCATCAGGGGAACACATTCTCCTCAATTATACATTTCACTTGGTGACATGTCCCGTGTGTATTAAACAATCAGGGGATCACACTATCCTCAATTATACTGTTCACCTGCTGACATCTCCCGTGTATATTAAACCATCAGGGGAACACACTCTCCGCACTTATACTGTTCACCTGGTAACATGTCCCGTGCGTGTTAAACCATCAGGGGAACACACTCTCCTCACTTATACTGTTCACCTGGCAACATGTCCCGTGAGTATTAAATAATCAGGGAAACACACTCTCCTCACTTATACTGTTCACCTGGTGACATGTCCCGTGTGTATTAAACAATCAGGGGAACACAATCTCCTCACTTATACTGTTCACCTGGTGACATGTCCCGTCAGTATTAAACAATCAGGGGAACTCACTGTCCTCACTTATACTGTTCACCTGGTAACATGTCCCGTGCGTGTTAAACCATCAGGGGAACACGCTCTCCTCACTTATACTGTTCACCTGGTAATATGTCCTGTGTGCATTAAACAATCAGGGGAATACACTCTCCTCACTTATACTGTTCACCTGGTAACATTTCCCGTGCGTGTTAAACCATCAGGGGAACACACTCTCCTCACTGATACAGTTCAGCTGGTAACAGTTCCCGTGAATATTAAACCATCAGGGGAAAGCACTCCCCTCACTTATACTGTTCTCCTGGTAACATGTCCCGTGTATATGAAACCATCAGGGGAACACACTTTCCTCACTTATACTATTCACCTGGTAACATGTCCCGTGTGCATGAAACAATCAGGGGAACAGACTCTCCTCACTTTTACTGTTCACCTGTTAACATGTCCCGTGTGTATTAAACCATAAGGGGAACACACTCTCCTCACTTATACTGTTCACCTGGTAATATAGCCTGTGTATATTAAACCTTCATGGGAACACACTCTCCTCACTGATACTGTTCACCTGGGAACATGTCCCGTGTATATTAAACCATCAGGGGAACACACTCTCCTCACTTATACTGTTCACCTGGTAACATGTACCGTGTATATTATACCATCAGGGGAACACACTCTCCTCAATTATACATTTCACTTGGTGACATGTCCCGTGTGTATTGAACAATCAGGGGAACACACTCTCATCACTTATACTGTTCACCTGGTAACATGCCCCTTGTGTATTGAACAATCAGGGGAACACACTCTCCCCACTTATACTGTTCACCTGGTAACATGTACCGTGTGTATTAAATAATCAGGGGTACACACTCTCCTCACTTATACTGTTCACCTGGTAACATGCCCCGTGTACATTAAACCATCAGGGGAACACACTCTCCTCCCTTATACTGTTCACCAGGTGACAAGTCCCGTGTGTATTAAACAATCAGGGGAACACACTCTCCTCACTTATACTGTTCACCTGGTAACATGTCCCGTGCGTATTAAACAATCAGGGGATCACACTGTCCTCAATTATACTGTTCACCTGGTAACATGTCCCGTGTGTATTAAATAATCAGGGGAACACACTCTCCTCACTTATACTGTTCACCTGGTAACATGTCCCGTGTATATTAAACCATCAGGGGAACACACTCTCCTCACTTATACTGTTCTCCTGGTAACATGTCCCGTGTATATGAAACCATCAGGGGAACACACTCTCCTCACTTATACTGTTCACCTGGTAACATGTCCCGTGTGCATGAAACAATCAGGGGAACACACTCTCCTCACTTTTACTGTTCACCTGATAACATGTCCCGTGTGTATTAAACCATAAGTGGAACACACTCTCCTCACTTATACTGTTCACCTGGTAATCTGCCCTGTGTATATTAAACCTTCATGGGAACACATTCTCCTCACTTATACTGTTCACCTGGGAACATGTCCCGTGTATATTAAACCATCAGGGGAACACACTCTCCTCACTTATACTGTTCAACTGGTAACATGTCCCGTGTATATTAAAACATCAGGGGAACACACTCTCCTCACTTATACTGTTCCCCTGGTTACATGTACCGTGTATATTATACCATCAGGGGAACACACTCTCCTCAATTATACATTTCACTTGGTGACATGTCCCGTGTGTATTGAACAATCAGGGGAACACACTCTCCTCACTTATACTGTTCACCAGGTAACATGCCCCTTGTGTATTGAACAATCAGGGGAACACACTCTCCTCACTTATACTGTTCACCTGGTAACATGTCCCGTGTGTATTAAATAATCAGGGGAACACACTCTCCTCACTTATACTGTTCACCTGGTAACATGTCCCGTGTATATTAAACCATCAGTGGAACACACTCTCCTCACTTATACTGTTCACCAGGTGACATGTCCCGTGTGTATTAAACAATCAGGGGAACACACTCTCCTCACTTATACTGTTCACCTGGTAACATGTCCAGTGTGTATTAAACAATCAGGGGATCACACTCTCCTCAATTATACTGTTCACCTGGTAACATTTCCCGTGTGTATTAAATAATCAGGGGGACACACTCTCCTCACTTATACTGTTCACCTGGTAGCATGTCCCGTGTATATTAAACCATCAGGGGAACACACTCTCCTCACTTATACTGTTCACCAGGTGACATGACCAGTGTGCATTAAAGAATCAGGGGAACACACTCTCCTCACTTATACTGTTCAAGTGGTAACATGTCCCGTGTGTATTAAACAATCAGGGGATCACACTCTCCTCAATTATACTGTTCACCTGCTGACATGTCCCGTGTATATTAAACCATCAGGGGAACACACTCTCCGCACTTATACTGTTCACCTGGTAACATGCCCCGTGCGTGTTAAACCATCAGGGGAACATACTCTCCTCACTTATACTGTTCACCTGGCAACATGTCCCGTGAGTATTAAACAATCAGGGAAACACACTCTCCTCACTTATACTGTTCACCTGGTGACATGTCCCGTGTGTATTAAACAATCAGGGGAACACAATCTCC
The DNA here is from genome assembly GCF_036365525.1 of Heterodontus francisci. NCBI lineage: Eukaryota > Metazoa > Chordata > Chondrichthyes > Heterodontiformes > Heterodontidae > Heterodontus > Heterodontus francisci. Next base: position 6,825,214 of record NW_027141820.1, read on the forward strand.
TCACTTACACTGTTCACCTGGTGACATGTCCCGTCAGTATTAAACAATCAGGGGTACTCACTCTCCTCACTTATACTGTTCACCTGGTAACATGTCCCGTGCGTGTTAAACCATCAGGGGAACACGCTCTCCTCACTTATACTGTTCACCTGGCAAGTTGTCCCGTGAGGATTAAACCATCAGCGGAACACACTCTCCTCACTTATACTGTTCAACTGGTAACATGTCCCGTGCTTGTTAAACCATCAGGGGAACACACTCTGCTCACATATACTATTCACCTGGTAACATGTCCCGTGTGTATTAAACAATCAGGGGAAAACACTCTCCTCACTTATACTGTTCAGCTGGTAACATGTCCCGTGCGTGTTAAACCATCAGGGGAACACACTCTCCGCACTTATACTGTTCACCTGGTAATATGTCCTGTGTGTATTAAACAATCAGGAGAATACACTCTCCTCACTTATACTGTTCACCTGGTAACATGTCCCGTGTATATTAAACCATCAGGGGAACACACTCTCCTCACTTATACTGTCAGCTGCTGACATGTCCCGTGTGCATTAAACAATCAGGGGAACACACTCTCCTCACTTATACTGTTCACCTGATAACATGTCCCGTGTGTATTAAACCATAAGGGGAACACACTCTCCTCACTTATACTGTTCACCTGGTAATATGCCCTGTGTATATTAAACCATCAGGGGAACACACTCTCCTCACTTATACTGTTCACCTGGGAACATGTCCCGTGTATATTAAACCATCAGAGGAACACACTCTCCTCATTTATACTGTTCACCTGGTAACATGTCCCCTGTATATTAAACCATCAGGGGAACACAGTCTCCTCACTTATACTGTTCACCTGGTAACATGTACCTTGTATATTAAACCATCAGGGGAACACGTTCTCCTTACTTATACTGTTCACCTGGCAAGATGTCCCGTGAGAATTAAACTATCAGCGGAACACACTCTCCTCACTTATACTGTTCACCTGGTAACGTGTCCCGTGCGTGTTAAACCATCAGGGGAACACACTCTACTCACATATACTATTCACCTGGTAGCATGTCCCCTGTGTATTAAACAATCAGGGGAAAACACTCTCCTCACTTATACTGTTCACCTGGTAACATGTCCCGTGCGTGTTAAACCATCAGGGGAACACACTCTCCACACTTCTACTGTTCACCTGGTAATATGTCCTGTGTGTATTAAACAATCAGGGGAATACACTCTCCTCACTTATACTGTTCACCTGGTAACATGTCCCGTGTATATTAAACCATCAGGGGAACACACTCTCCTCACTTATACTGTCAGCTGCTGACATGTCCCGTGTGCATTAAACAATCAGGGGAACACACTCTCCGCACTTATACTGTTCACCTGATAACATGTCCCGTGTTTATTAAACCATAAGGGGAACACACTCTCCTCACATATACTGTTCACCTGGGAACATGTCCAATGCATATTAAACCATCAGAGGAACACACTATCCTCACTTATACTGTTCACCTGGTAACATGTCCCCTGTATATTAAACCATCAGGGGAACACACTCTTCTCACTTATACTGTTCACCTGGTAACATGTACCTTGTATATTAAACCATCAGGGGAACACACTCTCCTCACTTATACTGTTCACCTGGTAACATGTCCCCTGTATATTAAACCATCAGGGGAACACACTCTCCTCACTTATACTGTTCACCTGGTAACATGTCCCGTGTGCATGAAACAATCAGGGGAACACCCTCTCCTCACTTTTACGGTTCACCTGATAACATGTCCCGTGTGTATTAAAACATAAGGGGAACACACTCTCCTCACTTATACTGTTCATCTGGTAATATGCCCTGTGTATATTAAACCATCAGGGGAACACACTCTCCTCACTTATACTGTTCACCTGGTAACATGTCCCGTGTATATTAAACCATCTGGGGAACACACTCTCCTCACTTATACTGTTCACCTGGTAATATTTACCGTGTATATTATACCATCAGGGGAACACATTCTCCTCAATTATACATTTCACTTGGTGACATGTCCCGTGTGTATTAAACAATCAGGGGATCACACTATCCTCAATTATACTGTTCACCTGCTGACATCTCCCGTGTATATTAAACCATCAGGGGAACACACTCTCCGCACTTATACTGTTCACCTGGTAACATGTCCCGTGCGTGTTAAACCATCAGGGGAACACACTCTCCTCACTTATACTGTTCACCTGGCAACATGTCCCGTGAGTATTAAATAATCAGGGAAACACACTCTCCTCACTTATACTGTTCACCTGGTGACATGTCCCGTGTGTATTAAACAATCAGGGGAACACAATCTCCTCACTTATACTGTTCACCTGGTGACATGTCCCGTCAGTATTAAACAATCAGGGGAACTCACTGTCCTCACTTATACTGTTCACCTGGTAACATGTCCCGTGCGTGTTAAACCATCAGGGGAACACGCTCTCCTCACTTATACTGTTCACCTGGCAAGATGTCCCGTGAGTATTAAACCATCAGCGGAACACAATCTCCTCACTTATACTGTTCACCTGGTGACATGTCCCGTCAGTATTAAACAATCAGGGGAACTCACTCTCCTCACTTATACTGTTCACCTGGTAACATGTCCCGTGCGTGTTAAACCATCAGGGGAACACACTCTACTCACATATACTATTCACCTGGTAACATGTCCCGTGTGTATTAAACAATCAGGGGAAAACACTCTCCTCACTTATACTGTTCACCTGGTAACATGTCCCGTGCGTGTTAAACCATCAGGGGAACACACTCTCCGCACTTATACTGTTCACCTGGTAATATGTCCTGTGTGTATTAAACAATCAGGGGAATACACTCTCCTCACTTATACTGTTCACCTGGTAACATGTCCCGTGTATATTAAACCATCAGGGGAACACAGTCTCCTCACTTATACTGTCAGCTGCTGACATGTCCCGTGTGCATTAAACAATCAGGGGAACACACTCTCCTCACTTATACTGTTCACCTGATAACATGTCCCGTGTGTATTAAACCATAAGGGGAACACACTCTACTCACTTATACTGTTCACCTGGTAATATGCCATGTGTATATTAAACCATCAGGGGAACACACTCTCCTCACTCATACTGTTCACCTGGGAACATGTCCCGTGTATATTAAATAATCAGAGGAACACACTCTCCTCACTTATACTGTTCACCTGGTAACATGTCCCCTGTATATTAAACCATCAGGGGAACACACTCTCCTCACTTATACTGTTCACCTGATAACATGTACCTTGTATATTAAACCATCAGGGGAACACGCTCTCCTCACTTATACTGTTCACCTGGCAAGATGTCCCGTGAGTATTAAACCATCAGCGGAACACACTCTCCTCACTTATACTGTTCACCTGGTAACATGTCCCGTGCGTGTTAAACCATCAGGGGAACACACTCTACTCACATATGCTATTCACCTGGTAACATGTCCCGTGTGTATTAAACAATCGGGGGAAAACACTCTCCTCACTTATACTGTACACCTGGTAACATGTCCCGTGCCTGTTAAACCATCAGGGGAACACACTCTCCGCACTTATACTGTTCACCTGGTAATATGTCCTGTATGTATTAAACAATCAGGGAATACACTCTCCTCGCTTACACTGTTCACCTGGTAACATGTCCCGTGTATATTAAACCATCAGGGGAACACACTCTCCTCACTTATACTGTCAGCTGCTGACATGTCCCGTGTGCATTAAACAATCAGGGGAACACACTCTCCTCACTTATACTGTTCACCTGATAACATGTCCCGTGTGTATTAAACCATAAGGGGAACAATCTCTCCTCACTTGTACTGTTCACCTGGTAATATGCCCTGTGTATATTAAGCCATCAGGGGAACACACTCTACTCACTTCTACTGTTCACCTGGGAACATGTCCCGTGTATATTAAACCATGAGAGGAACACACTCTCCTCACTTATACTGTTCACCTGGGAACATGTCCCGTGTATATTAAACCATCAGGGGAACACACTCTCCTCACTTATACTGTTCTCCTGGTAACATGTCCCGTGTATATGAAACCATCAGGGGAACACACTCTCCTCACTTATACTGTTCACCTGGTAACATGTCCCCTGTATATTAAACCATCAGGGGAACACACTCTCCTCACTTATACTGTTCACCTGGTAACCTGTACCATGTATATTAAAACATCAGGGGAACACACTCTCCTCACTTATACTGTTCACCTGGTAACATGTCCCCTGTATATTAAACCATCAGGGGAACACACTCTCCTCACTTATACTGTTCACCTGGTAACATGTCCCGTGTGCATGAGACAATCAGGGGAACACCCTCTCCTCACTTTTACTGTTCACCTGATAACATGTCCCGTGTGTATTAAAACATAAGGGGAACACACTCTCCTCACTTATACTGTTCATCTGGTAATAAGCCCTGTGTATATTAAACCATCAGGGGAACACACTCTCCTCACTTATACTGTTCACCTGGTAACATGTCCCGTGTATATTAAACCATCAGGGGAACACACTCTCCTCACTTATACTGTTCACCTGGTAATATGTACCGTGTATATTATACCATCAGGGGAACACACTCTCCTCAATTACACATTTCACTTGGTGACATGTCCCGTGTGTATTGAACAATCAGGGGAACACACTCTACTCACTTATACTGTTCACCTGGTAACCTGCCCCTTGTGTATTGAACAATCAGGGGAACACACTCTCCTCACTTATACTGTTCACCTGGTAACATGTCCCGTGTGTATTAAACAATCAGGGGATCACACTCTCCTCAATTATACTGTTCACATGGTAACATGTCCCGTTTGTATTAATTAATCAGGGGAATACACTCTCCTCACCTATACTGTTCACCTGGTAACATGTCCCGTGTATATTAAACCATCAGGGGAACACACTCTCCTCACTTATACTGTTCACCTGGTGACATGTCCCGTGTGTATTAAACAATCAGGGGATCACACTCTCCTCAATTATACTGTTCACCTGCTGACATGTCCCGTGTATATTAAACAATCAGGGGAACACACTCTCCTCACTTATACTTTTCACCTGGTAACATGTCCCGTGTGTATTTTACAATCAGGGGATCACACTCTCCTCAATTATTCTGTTCACCTGGTGACATGTCCCGTGTGTATTAAACAATCAGGGGATCACACTCTCCTCAATTATACTGTTCACCTGCTGACATGTCCCGTGTATATTAAACAATCAGGGGAACACACTCTCCTCACTTATACTGTTCACCTGGTAACATGTCCCGTGCGTGTAAAACCATCAGGGGAACACACTCTCCTCACTTATACTGTTCATCTGGCAACATGTCCCGTGAGTATTAAACAATCAGGGAAACACACTCTCCTCACTTATACTTTTCACCTGGTGGCATGTCCCGTGTATATTAAACCATCAGGGGAACACACTCTCCGCACTTATACTGTTCACCTGGTAACCTGTACCATGTATATTAAAACATCAGGGGAACACACTCTCCTCACTTATACTGTTCACCTGGTAACATGTCCCCTGTATATTAAACCATCAGGGGAACACACTCTCCTCACTTATACTGTTCACCTGGTAACATGTCCCGTGTGCATGAGACAATCAGGGGAACACCCTCTCCTCACTTTTACTGTTCACCTGATAACATGTCCCGTGTGTATTAAAACATAAGGGGAACACACTCTCCTCACTTATACTGTTCATCTGGTAATAAGCCCTGTGTATATTAAACCATCAGGGGAACACACTCTCCTCACTTATACTGTTCACCTGGTAACATGTCCCGTGTATATTAAACCATCAGGGGAACACACTCTCCTCACTTATACTGTTCACCTGGTAATATGTACCGTGTATATTATACCATCAGGGGAACACACTCTCCTCAATTACACATTTCACTTGGTGACATGTCCCGTGTGTATTGAACAATCAGGGGAACACACTCTACTCACTTATACTGTTCACCTGGTAACCTGCCCCTTGTGTATTGAACAATCAGGGGAACACACTCTCCTCACTTATACTGTTCACCTGGTAACATGTCCCGTGTGTATTAAACAATCAGGGGATCACACTCTCCTCAATTATACTGTTCACATGGTAACATGTCCCGTTTGTATTAATTAATCAGGGGAATACACTCTCCTCACCTATACTGTTCACCTGGTAACATGTCCCGTGTATATTAAACCATCAGGGGAACACACTCTCCTCACTTATACTGTTCACCTGGTGACATGTCCCGTGTGTATTAAACAATCAGGGGATCACACTCTCCTCAATTATACTGTTCACCTGCTGACATGTCCCGTGTATATTAAACAATCAGGGGAACACACTCTCCTCACTTATACTTTTCACCTGGTAACATGTCCCGTGTGTATTTTACAATCAGGGGATCACACTCTCCTCAATTATTCTGTTCACCTGGTGACATGTCCCGTGTGTATTAAACAATCAGGGGATCACTCTCTCCTCAATTATACTGTTCACCTGCTGACATGTCCCGTGTATATTAAACAATCAGGGGAACACACTCTCCTCACTTATACTGTTCACCTGGTAACATGTCCCGTGCGTGTAAAACCATCAGGGGAACACACTCTCCTCACTTATACTGTTCATCTGGCAACATGTCCCGTGAGTATTAAACAATCAGGGAAACACACTCTCCTCACTTATACTTTTCACCTGGTGGCATGTCCCGTGTATATTAAACCATCAGGGGAACACACTCTCCGCACTTATACTGTTCACCTGGTAACATGTCCCGTGCGTGTTAAACCATCAGGGGAACACACTCTCCTCACTTATACTGTTCAACTGGCAACATGTCCCGTGAGTATTAAACAATCAGGGAAACACACTCTCCACACTTATACTGTTCACCTGGTGACATGTCCCGTGTGTATTAAACAATCAGGGGAACACAATCTCCTCACTAAAACTGTTCACCTGGTGACATGTCCCGTCAGTATTAAACAATCAGGGGAACTCACTCTCCTCACTTATACTGTTCACCTGGTAACATGTCCCGTGCGTGTTAAACCATCAGGGGAACAAGCTCTCCTCACTTACACTGTTCACCTGGCATGATGTCCCGTGAGTATTAAACCATCAGCGGAACACACTCTCCTCACTTATACTGTTCACCAGGTAACATGTCCCGTGTGTATTAAACAATCAGGGGAAAACACTCTCCTCACTTATACTGTTCACCTGGTAACATGTCCCGTGCGTGTTAAACCATCAGGGGAACACACTCTACTCACATATACTATTCACCTGGTAACATGTCCCGTGTGTATTAAACAATCAGGGGAAAACACTCTCCTCACTTATACCGTTCACCTGGTAACATGTCCCGTGCGTGTTAAACCATCAGGGGAACACACTCTCCGCACTTATACTGTTCACCTGGTAATATGTCCTGTGTGTATTAAACAATCAGGGGAATACACTCTCCACACTTATGCTGTTCACCTGGTAACATGTCCCGTGTATAGTAAACCATCAGGGGAACAAACTCTCCTCACTTATACTGTCAGCTGCTGACATGTCCCGTGTGCATTAAACAATCAGAGGAACACACTCTCCTCACTTATACTGTTCACCTGATAACATGTCCCATGTGTATTAAACCATCAGGGGAACACACTCTCCTCACTTATACTGTTCACCTGGTAATATGCCCTGTGTATATTAAACCATCAGGGGAACACAATCTCCTCACTTATACTGTTCACCTGGTGACATGTCCCGTCAGTATTAAACAATCAGGGGAACTCACTCTCCTCACTTATACTGTTCACCTGGTAACATGTCCCGTGCGTGTTAAACCATCAGGGGAACACGCTCTCCTCACTTATACTGTTCACCTGGCAAGATGTCCCGTGAGTATTAAACCATCAGCGGAACACACTCTCCTCACTTATACTGTTCACCAGGCAACATGTCCCCATTGTATTAAACAATCAGGGGAAAACACTCTCCTCACGTATACTGTTCACCTGGTAACATGTCCCGTGCGTGTTAAACCATCAGGGGAACACACTCTCCGCACTTATACTGTTCACCTGGTAATATGTCCTGTATGTATTAAACAATCAGGGGAATACACTCTCCTCACTTACACTGTTCACCTGGTAACATGTCCCGTGTATATTAAACCATCAGGGGAACACACTCTCCTCACTTATACTGTCAGCTGCTGACATGTCCCGTGTGCATTAAACAATCAGGGGAACACACTCTCCTCACTTATACTGTTCACCTGATAACATGTCCCGTGTGTATTAAACCATAAGGGGAACACACTCTCCTCACTTATACTGTTCACCTGGTAATATGCCCTGTGTATATTAAACCATCAGGGGAACACACTCTCCTCACTTCTACTGTTCACCTGGTAACATGTCCCCTGTATATTAAACCATCAGGGGAACACACTCTCCTCACATATACTGTTCACCTGGTAACATGTACCTTGTATATTAAACCATCAGGGGAACACACTCTCCTCACTTATACTGTTCACCTGGTAACATGTCCCCTGTATATTAAACCATCAGGGGAACACACTCTCCTCACTTATACTGTTCACCTGGTAACATGTCCCGTGTGCATGAAACAATCAGGGGAACACCCTCTCATCACTTTTACTGTTGACCTGATAACATTTCCCGTGTGTATTAAAACATAAGGGGAACACACTCTCCTCACTTATACTGTTCATCTGGTAATAAGCCCTGTGTATATTAAACCATCAGAGGAACACACTCTCCTCACTTATATTGTTCACCTGGTAACATGTCCCGTGTATATTAAACCATCAGGGGAACACACTCTCCTCACTTATACTGTTCACCTGGTAATATGTACCGTGTATATTATACCATCAGGGGAACACACTCTCCTCAATTATACATTTAACTTGGTGACATGTCCCGTGTATATTAAACCATCAGGGGAACACACTCTCCTCACGTATACTGTTCACCTGGTAACATGTCCCGTGCGTGTTAAACCATCAGGGGAACACACTCTCCGCACTTATACTGTTCACCTGGTAATATGTCCTGTATGTATTAAACAATCAGGGGAATACACTCTCCTCACATACACTGTTCACCTGGTAACATGTCCCGTGTATATTAAACCATCAGGGGAACACACTCTCCTCACTTATACTGTTCACCTGGTGACAAGTCCCGTGTATATTAAACCATCGGGGGAACACACTCTCCGCACTTATACTGTTCACCTGGTAACATGTCCCGTGCGTGTTAAACCATCAGGGGAACACACTCTCCTCACTTATACTGTTCACCTGGCAACATGTCCCGTGAGTATTGAACAATCAGGGAAACACACTCTCCTCACTTATACTGTTCACCTGGTGACATGTCCCGTGTGTATTAAACAATCAGGGGAACACAATCTCCTCACTTATACTGTTCACCTGGTGACATGTCCCGTCAGTATTAAACAATCAGGGGAACTCACTCTCCTCACTTATACTGTTCACCTGGTAACATGTCCCGTGCGTGTTAAACCATCAGGGGAACACGCTCTCCTCACTTATACTGTTCACCAGGTAACATGTCCCGTGTGTATTAAACAATCAGGGGAAAACACTCTCCTCACTTATACTGTTCACCTGGTAACATGTCCCGTGCGTGTTAAACCATCAGGGGAACACACTCTACTCACAAGTACTATTCAGCTGGTAACATGTCCCGTGTGTATTAAACAATCAGGGGAAAACACTCTCCTCACTTATACTGTTCACCTGGTAACATGTCCCGTGCGTGTTAAACCATCAGGGGAACACAATCTCCGCACTTATACTGTTCACCTGGTAATATGTCCTGTGTGTATTAAACAATCAGGGGAATACACTCTCCTCACTTATACTGTTCACCTGGTAACATGTCCCGTGTATATTAAACCATCAGGGGAACAAACTCTCCTCACTTATACTGTCTGCTGCTTTCATGTCCCGTGTGCATTAAACAATCAGAGGAACACACTCTCCTCACTTATACTGTTCACCTGATAACATGTCCCATGTGTATTAAACCATCAGGGGAACACACTCTCCTCACTTATACTGTTCACCTGGTAATATGCCCTGTGTATATTAAACCATCAGGGGAAGACAATCTCCTCACTTATACTGTTCACCTGGTGACATGTCCCGTCAGTATTAAACAATCAGGGGAACTCACTCTCCTCACTTATACTGTTCACCTGGTAACATGTCCCGTGCGTGTTAAACCATCAGGGGAACACGCTCTCCTCACTTATACTGTTCACCTGGCAAGATGTCCCGTGAGTATTAAACCATCAGCGGAACACACTCTCCTCACTTATACTGTTCACCAGGCAACATGTCCCGTGTGTATTAAACAATCAGGGGAAAACACTCTCCTCACGTATACTGTTGACCTGGTAACATGTCCCGTGCGTGTTAAACCATCAGGGGAACACACTCTCCGCACTTATACTGTTCACCTGGTAATATGTCCTGTATGTATTAAACAATCAGGGGAATACACTCTCCTCACTTACACTGTTCACCTGGTAACATGTCCCGTGTATATTAAACCATCAGGGGAACACACTCTCCTCACTTATACTGTCAGCTGCTGACATGTCCCGTGTGCATTAAACAATCAGGGGAACACACTCTCCTCACTTATACTGTTCACCTGGTAATATGCCCTGTGTATATTAAACCATAAGGGGAACACACTCTCCTCACTTCTACTGTCAGCTGCTGACATGTCCCGTGTGCATTAAACAATCAGGGGAACACACTCTCCTCACTTATACTGTTCACCTGGTAACATGTACCTTGTATATTAAACCATCAGGGGAACACACTCTCCTCACTTATACTGTTCACCTGGTAACATGTCCCCTGTATATTAAACCATCAGGGGAACACGCTCTCCTCACTTATACTGTTCACCTGGTAACATGTCCCGTGTGCATGAAACAATCAGGGGAACACCCTCTCCTCACTTTTACTGTTGACCTGATAACATTTCCCGTGTGTATTAAAACATAAGGGGAACACACTCTCCTCACTTATACTGTTCATCTGGTAATAAGCCCTGTGTATATTAAACCATCAGGGGAACACACTCTCCTCACTTATACTGTTCACCTGGTAACATGTCCCGTGTATATTAAACCATCAGGGGAACACACTCTCCTCACTTATACTGTTCACCTGGTAATATGTACCGTGTATATTATACCATCAGGGGAACACACTCTCCTCAATTATACATTTCACTTGGTGACATGTCCCGTGTATATTAAACCATCAGGGGAACACACTCTCCTCACGTATACTGTTCACCTGGTAACATGTCCCGTGCGTGTTAAACCATCAGGGGAACACACTCTCCGCACTTATACTGTTCACCTGGTAATATGTCCTGTATGTATTAAACAATCAGGGGAATACACTCTCCTCACTTACACTGTTCACCTGGTAACATGTCCCGTGTCTATTAAACCATCAGGGGAACACACTCTCCTCACTTATACTGTCAGCTGCTGACATGTCCCGTGTGCATTAAACAATCAGGGGAACACACTCTCCTCACTTATACTGTTCACCTGATAACATGTCCCGTGTGTATTAAACCATAAGGGGAACACACTCTCCTCACTTATACTGTTCACCTGGTAATATGCCCTGTGTATATTAAACCATCAGGGGAACACACTCTCCTCACTTCTACTGTTCACCTGGTAACATGTCCCCTGTATATTTAACCATCAGGGGAACACACTCTCCATCTTATGCTGTTCACCTGGTAACATGTACCTTGTATATTAAACCATCAGGGGAACACACTCTCCTCACTTATACTGTTCACCTGGTAACATGTCCCCTGTATATTAAACCATCAGGGGAACACACTCTCCTCACTTATACTGTTCACCTGGTAACATGTCCCGTGTGCATGAAACAATCAGGGGAACACCCTCTCCTCACTTTTACTGTTGACCTGATAACATTTCCCGTGTGTATTAAAACATAAGGGGAACACACTCTCCTCACTTATACTGTTCATCTGGTAATAAGCCCTGTGGATATTAAACCATCAGGGGAACACACTCTCCTCACTTATACTGTTCACCTGGTAACATGTCCCGTGTATATTAAACCATCAGGGGAACACACTCTCCTCACTTATACTGTTCACCTGGTAATATGTACCGTGTATATTATACCATCAGGGGAACACACTCTCCTCAATTATACATTTCACTTGGTGACATGTCCCGTGAGTATTGAACAATCAGGGGAACACACTCTCCTCACTTATACTGTTCACCTGGTAACCTGCCCCTTGTGTATTGAACAATCAGGGGAACACATTCTCCTCACTTATACAGTTCACCTGGTAACATGTCCCGTGTGTATTAAACAATCAGGGGATCACAGTCTCCTCAATTATACTGTTCACATGGTAACATGTCCCGTGTGTATTAAATAATCAGGGGAACACACTCTCCTCACCTATACTGTTCACCTGGTAACATGTCCCGTGTATATTAAACCATCAGGGGAACACACTCTCCTCACTTACACTGTTCACCTGGTAATATGCCCTGTGTATATTAAACCATCAGGGGAACACACTCTCCTCACTTCTACTGTTCACCTGGTAACATGTCCCCTGTAGATTAAACCATCAGGGGAACACACTCTCCTCACTTATACTGTTCACCTGGTAACATGTACCTTGTATATTAAACCATCAGAGGAACACACTCTCCTCACTTATACTGTTCACCTGGTAACATGTCCCCTGTATATTTAACCATCAGGGGAACACACTCTCCTCACTTATACTGTTCACCTGGTATCATGTCCCGTGTATATTAAACCATCAGGGGAACACCCTCTCCTCACTTTTACTGTTCACATGGTAACATGTCCCGCGTGCATTAAATAATCAGGGGAACACACTCTCCTCATCTATACTGTTCACCTGGTAACATGTCCCGTGTATATTAAACCATCAGGGGAACACACTCTCCTCACTTATACTTTTCACCTGGCAACATGTCCCGTGAGTATTAAACAATCAGGGAAACACACTCTCCTCACTTATACTGTTCACCTGGTGACATGTCCCGTGTGTATTAAACAATCAGGGGAACACAATCTCCTCACTTATACTGTTCCCCTGGTAACATGTCCCGTGCGTGTTAAACCATCAGCGGAACACACTCTCCTCACTTATACTGTTCACCAGGTAACATGTCCCGTGTGTATTAAACAATCAGGGGCAAACACTCTCCTCACTTATACTGTTCACCTGGTAACATGTCCCGTGCGTGTTAAACCATCAGGGGAACACACCCTACTCACATCTACTATTCACCTGGTAACATGTCCCGTGTGTATTAAACAATCAGGGGAAAACACTCTCCTCACTTATACTGTTCACCTGGTAACATGTCCCGTGCGTGTTAAACCATCAGGGGAACACACTCTCCGCACTTATACTGTTCACCTGGTAATATGTCCTGTGTGTATTAAACAATCAGGGGAATACACTCTCCTCACTTATACTGTTCACCTGGTAACATGTCCCGTGTATATTAAACCATCAGGGGAACAAACTGTCCTCACTTATACTGTCAGCTGCTGACATGTCCCGTGTGCATTAAACAATCAGGGGAACACACTCTCCTCACTTATACTGTTCACCTGATAACATGTCCCGTGTGTATTAAACCATAAGGGGAACACACTCTCCTCACATATACTGTTCACCTGGTAATATGCCCTGTGTATATTAAACCATCAGGGGAACACACTCTCCTCACTTATACTGTTCACCTGGGAACATGTCCCGTGTATATTAAACCATCAGAGGAACACACTCTCCTCACTTATACTGTTCACCTGGTAACATGTACCTTGTATATTAAACCATCAGGGTAACACGCTCTCCTCACTTATACTGTTCACCTGGCAAGATGTCCCGTGAGTATTAAACCATCAGCGGAACACACTCTCCTCACTTATACTGTTCACCTGGTAACATGTCCCGTGCGTGTTAAACCATCAGGGGAACACACTCTACTCACATATACTGTTCACCTGGTAACATGTCCCGTGCGTGTTAAACCATCAGGGGAACACACTCTCTGCACTTATACTGTTCACCTGGTAATATGTCCTGTATGTATTAAACAATCAGGGGAATACACTCTCCTCACTTACACTGTTCACCTGGTAACATGTCCCGTGTATATTAAACCATCAGGGGAACACACTCTCCTCACTTATACTGTCAGCTGCTGACATGTCCCGTGTGCATTAAACAATCAGGGGAACACACTCTCCTCACTTATACTGTTCACCTGATAACATGTCCCGTGTGTATTAAACCATAAGGGGAACACACTCTCCTCACTTATACTGTTCACCTGGTAATATGCCCTGTGTATACTAAACCATCAGGGGAACACACTCTCCTCACTTATCCTGTTCTCCTGGGAACATGTCCCGTGTATATTAAACCATCAGAGGAACACACTCTCCTCACTTATACTGTTCACCTGGTAACATGTCCCCTGTATATTAAACCATCAGGGGAACACACTCTCCTCACTTATACTGCTCACCTGGTAACATGTACCTTGTATATTAAACCATCAGGGGAACACACTCTCCTCACTTATACTGTTCACCTGGTAACATGTCCCCTGTATATTAAACCATCAGGGGAACACCCTCTCCTCACTTTTGCTGTTCACCTGATAACATGTTCCGTGTGTATTAAAACATAAGGGGAACACACTCTCCTCACTTATACTGTTCATCTGGTAATATGCCCTGTGTCTATTAAACCATCAGGGGAACACACTCTCCTCACTTATACTGTTCACCTGGTAACTTGTCACGTGTATATTAAACCATCAGGGGAACACACTCGCCTCACTTATACTGTTCACCTGGTAATATGTACCGTGTATATTATACCATCAGGGGAACACACTCTCCTCAATTTTACATTTCACATGGTGACATGTCCCGTGTGTATTGAACAATCAGGGGAACACACTCTCCTCACTTATACTGTTCACCTGGTAACCTGCCCCTTGTGTATTGAACTATCAGGGGAACACACTCTCCTCACTTATACTGTTCACCTGGTAACATATCCCGTGTGTATTAAACAATCAGGGGATCACACTCTCCTCAATTATACTGTTCACATGGTAACATGTCCCGTGTGTATTAAATAATCAGGGGAACACACTCTCCTCACTTATACTGTTCACCTGGTAACATGTCCCGTGTATATTAAACCATCAGGGGAACAAACTCTCCTCACTTATACTGTTCACCTGGTGACATGTCCCGTGTGTATTAAACAATCAAGGGAACACACTCTCCTCACTTATACTGTTCACCTGGTAACATGTCCCGTGTGTATTAAACAATCAGAGGATCACACTCTCCTCAATTATACTGTTCACCTGGTGACATGTCCCGTGTGTATTAAACAATCAGGGGATCACACTCTCCTCAATTATACTCTTCACCTGCTGACATGTCCCGTGTATATTAAACCATGAGGGGAACACACTCTCCTCACTTATACTATTCACCTGGTAACATGTCCCGTGCGTGTTAAACCATCAGGGGAACACACTCTCCTCACTTATACTGTTCATCTGGCAACATGTCCCGTGAGTATTAAACAATCAGGGAAACACACTCTCCTCACTTTTACTGTTCACCTGGTGACATGTCCCGTGTGTATTAAACAGTCAGGGGAACTCACTCTCCTCACTTATACTGTTCAACTGGTAACATGTCCCGTGCGTGTTAAACCATCTGGGGAACACACTCTCCTCACTTATACTGTTCATCTGGCAAGATGTCCCGTGAGTATTAAACCATCAGCGGAACACACTCTCCTCACTTATACTGTTCACCTGGTAACATGTCCCGTGCGTGTTAAACCATCAGGGGAACACACTCTCCGCACTTATACTGTTCACCTGGTAATATGTCCTGTGTGTATTAAACAATCAGGGGAATACACTCTCCTCACTTATACTGTTCACCTGGTAACATGTCCCGTGTATATTAAACCATCAGGGGAACACACTCTCCTCACTTATACTGTCAGCTGCTGACATGTCCCGTGTGCATTAAACAATCAGGGGAACACACTGTCCTCACTTATACTGTTCACCTGATAACATGTCCCGTGTGTATTAAACCATAAGGGGAACACACTCTCCTCACTTATACTGTTCACCTGGTAATATGCCCTGTGTATATTAAACCATCAGGGGAACACACTCTCCTCACTTATACTGTTCACCTGGGAACATGTCCCGTGTATATTAAACCATCAGAGGAACACACTCTCCTCACTTATACTGTTCACCTGGTAACATGTCCCCTGTATATTAAACCATCAGGGGAACACACTCTCCTCACTTATACTGTTCACCTGGTTACATGTACCTTGTATATTAAACAATCAGGGGAACAAACTCTCCTCACTTATACTGTTCACCTGGTAACAAGTCCCCTGTATATTAAACCATCAGGGGAACACACTCTTCTCACTGATACTGTTCACCTGGTAACATGTATCTTGTATGTTAAACCATCAGGGGAACACACTCTCCTCACTTATACTGTTCACCTGGTTACATGTACCTTGTATATTAAACCATCAGGGGAACAAACTCTCCTCACTTATACTGCTCACCTGGTAACATGTCCCCTGTATATTAAACCATCAGGGGAACACACTCTCCTCACTTATACTGTTCACCTGGTAACATGTACCTTGTATATTAAACCATCAGGGGAACACATCTCCTCAATTATACATTTCACTTGGTGACATGTCCTGTGTATACTAAACCATCAGGGGTACACACTCTCCTCAATTATACTGTTCACCTGGTAACATGTCCCCTGTATATTAAACCATCAGGGGAACACACTCTCCTCACTTATACTGTCAGCTGCTGACATGTCCCGTGTGCATTAAACAATCAGGGGAACACACTCTCCTCACTTATACTGTTCACCTGATAACATGTCCCGTGTGTATTGAACCATAAGGGGAACACACTCTCGTCACTTATACTGTTCACCTGGTAATATGCCCTGTGTATATTAAACCATCAGGGGAACACACTCTCCTCACTTATACTGTTCACCTGGGAACATGTCCCGTGTATATTAAACCATCAGAGGAACACACTCTCCTCACTTATACTGTTCACCTGGTAACATGTCCCCTGTATATTAAACCATCAGGGGAACACACTCTCCTCACTTATACTGTTCACCTGGTAATATGCCCTGTGTATATTAAACCATCAGGTGAACACACTCTCCTCACTTATACTGTTCACCTGGGAACATGTCCCGTGTATATTAATCCATCAGAGGAACACACTCTCCTCACTTATACTGTTCACCTGGTAACATGTCCCCTGTATATTAAACCATCAGGGGAACACACTCTCCTCACTTATACTGTTCACCTGGTAACATGTACCTTGTATATTAAACCATCAGGTGAACACACTCTCCTCACTTATACTGTTCACCTGGGAACATGTCCCGTGTATATTAATCCATCAGAGGAACACACTCTCCTCACTTATACTGTTCACCTGGTAACATGTCCCCTGTATATTAAACCATCAGGGGAACACACTCGCCTCACTTATACTGTTCACCTGGTAATATGTACCGTGTATATTATACCATCAGGGGAACACACTCTCCTCAATTTTACATTTCACATGGTGACATGTCCCGTGTGTATTGAACAATCAGGGGAACACACTCTCCTCACTTATACTGTTCACCTGGTAACCTGCCCCTTGTGTATTGAACTATCAGGGGAACACACTCTCCTCACTTATACTGTTCACCTGGTAACATATCCCGTGTGTATTAAACAATCAGGGGATCACAATCTCCTCAATTATACTGTTCACATGGTAACATGTCCCGTGTGTATTAAATAATCAGGGGAACACACTCTCCTCACTTATACTGTTCACCTGGTAACATGTCCCGTGTATATTAAACCATCAGGGGAACAAACTCTCCTCACTTATACTGTTCACCTGGTGACATGTCCCGTGTGTATTAAACAATCAGGGGAACACACTCTCCTCACTTATACTGTTCACCTGGTAACATGTCCCGTGTGTATTAAACAATCAGGGGATCACACTCTCCTCAATTATACTGTTCACCTGGTGACATGTCCCGTGTGTATTAAACAATCAGGGGATCACACTCTCCTCAATTATACTCTTCACCTGCTGACATATCCCGTGTATATTAAACCATGAGGGGAACACACTCTCCTCACTTATACTATTCACCTGGTAACATGTCCCGTGCGTGTTAAACCATCAGGGGAACACACTCTCCTCACTTATACTGTTCATCTGGCAACATGTCCCGTGAGTATTAAACAATCAGGGAAACACACTCTCCTCACTTTTACTGTTCACCTGGTGACATGTCCCGTGTGTATTAAACAGTCAGGGGAACTCACTCTCCTCACTTATACTGTTCAACTGGTAACATGTCCCGTGCGTGTTAAACCATCAGGGGAACACACTCTCCTCACTTATACTGTTCATCTGGCAAGATGTCCCGTGAGTATTAAACCATCAGCGGAACACACTCTCCTCACTTATACTGTTCACCTGGTAACATGTCCCGTGCGTGTTAAACCATCAGGGGAACACACTCTCCGCACTTATACTGTTCACCTGGTAATATGTCCTGTGTGTATTAAACAATCAGGGGAATACACTCTCCTCACTTATACTGTTCACCTGGTAACATATCCCGTGTATATTAAACCATCAGGGGAACACACTCTCCTCACTTATACTGTCAGCTGCTGACATGTCCCGTGTGCATTAAACAATCAGGGGAACACACTCTCCTCACTTATACTGTTCACCTGATAACATGTCCCGTGTGTATTAAACCATAAGGGGAACACACTCTCCTCACTTATACTGTTCACCTGGTAATATGCCCTGTGTATATTAAACCATCAGGGGAACACACTCTCCTCACTTATACTGTTCACCTGGGAACATGTCCCGTGTATATTAAACCATCAGAGGAACACACTCTCCTCACTTATACTGTTCACCTGGTAACATGTCCCCTGTATATTAAACCATCAGGGGAACACACTCTCCTCACTTATACTGTTCACCTGGTTACATGTACCTTGTATATTAAACAATCAGGGGAACAAACTCTCCTCACTTATACTGTTCACCTGGTAACAAGTCCCCTGTATATTAAACCATCAGGGGAACACACTCTTCTCACTTATACTGTTCACCTGGTAACATGTATCTTGTATGTTAAACCATCAGGGGAACACACTCTCCTCACTTATACTGTTCACCTGGTTACATGTACCTTGTATATTAAACCATCAGGGGAACAAACTCTCCTCACTTATACTGCTCACCTGGTAACATGTCCCCTGTATATTAAACCATCAGGGGAACACACTCTCCTCACTTATACTGTTCACCTGGTAACATGTACCTTGTATATTAAACCATCAGGGGAACACATCTCCTCAATTATACATTTCACTTGGTGACATGCCCTGTGTATATTAAACCATCAGGGGTACACACTCTCCTCAATTATACTGTTCACCTGGTAACATGTCCCCTGTATATTAAACCATCAGGGGAACACACTCTCCTCACTTATACTGTCAGCTGCTGACATGTCCCGTGTGCATTAAACAATCAGGGGAACACACTCTCCTCACTTATGCTGTTCACCTGATAACATGTCCCGTGTGTATTGAACCATAAGGGGAACACACTCTCGTCACTTATACTGTTCACCTGGTAATATGCCCTGCGTATATTAAACCATCAGGGGAACACACTCTCCTCACTTATACTGTTCACCTGGGAACATGTCCCGTGTATATTAAACCATCAGAGGAACACACTCTCCTCACTTATACTGTTCACCTGGTAACATGTCCCCTGTATATTAAACCATCAGGGGAACACACTCTCCTCACTTATACTGTTCACCTGGTAATATGCCCTGTGTATATTAAACCATCAGGTGAACACACTCTCCTCACTTATACTGTTCACCTGGGAACATGTCCCGTGTATATTAATCCATCAGAGGAACACACTCTCCTCACTTATACTGTTCACCTGGTAACATGTCCCCTGTATATTAAACCATCAGGGGAACACACTCTCCTCACTTATACTGTTCACCTGGTAACATGTACCTTGTATATTAAACTATCAGGGGAACACACTCTCCTCACTTATACTGTTCACCTGGTAACATGTCCCCTGTATATTAAACCATCAGGGGAACACACTCTCCTCACTTATACTGTTCACCTGGTAACATGTCCCGTGTGCATGAAACAATCAGGGGAACACCCTCTCCTCACTTTTACTGTTCACCTGATAACATGTCCCGTGTGTATTAAAACATAAGGGGAACACACTCTCCTCACTTATACTGTTCATCTGGTAATAAGCCCTGTGTATATTAAACCATCAGGGGAACACACTCTCCTCACTTATACTGTTCACCTGGTAACATGTCCCGTGTATATTAAACCACCAGGGGAACACACTCTCCTCACTTATACTGTTCACCTGGTAATATGTACCGTGTATATTATACCATCAGGGGAACACACTCTCCTCAATTATACATTTCACTTGGTGACATGTCCCGTGTGTATTAAACAATCAGGGGATCACAGCCTCCTCAATTATACTGTTCACATGGTAACATGTCCCGTGTGTATTAAATAATCAGGGGAACACACTCTCCTCACCTATACTGTTCATCTGGTAACATGTCCCGTGTATATTAAACCATCAGGGGAACACACTCTCCTCACTTATCCTGTTCACCTGGTGACATGTCCCGTGTGTATTAAACAATCAGGGGAACACACTCTCCTCACTTATACTGTTCACCTGGTAACATGTCCCGTGTGTATTAAACAATCAGGGGATCACACTCTCCTCAATTATACTGTTCACCTGCTGACATGTCCCGTGCATATTAAACCATCAGGGGAACACACTCTCCTCACTTATACTGTTCACCTGGTAACATGTCCCGTGCCTGTTGAACCATCAGGGGAACACACTCTCCTCACTTATACTGTTCATCTGGCAACATGTCCCGTGAGTATTAAACAATCAGGGAAACACACTATCCTCACTTATACTGTTCACCTGGTGACATGTCCCGTGTATATTAAACCATCAGGGGAACACACTCTCCGCACTTATACTGTTCACCTGGTAACATGTCCCGTGCGTGTTAAACCATCAGGGGAACACACTCTCCTCACTTATACTGTTCACCTGGCAACATGTCCCGTGAGTATTAAACAATCAGGGAAACACACTCTCCTCACTTATACTGTTCACCTGGTGACATGTCCCGTGTGTATTAAACAATCAGGGGAACACAATCTCCTCACTTATACTGTTCACCTGGTGACATGTCCCGTCAGTATTAAACAATCAGGGGAACTCACTCTCCTCACTTATACTGTTCACCTGGTAACATGTCCCGTGCGTGTTAAACCATCAGGGGAACACGCTCTCCTCACTTATACTGTTCACCTGGCAAGATGTCCCGTGAGTATTAAACCATCAGCGGAACACACTCTCCTCACTTATACTGTTCACCAGGTAACATGTCCCGTGTGTATTAAACAATCAGGGGAAAACACTCTCCTCACTTATACTGTTCACCTGTTAACATGTCCCGTGCGTGTTAAACCATCAGGGGAACACACTCTACTCACATATACTATTCACCTGGTAACATGTCCCGTGTGTATTAAACAATCAGGGGAAAACACTCTCCTCACTTATACTGTTCACCTGGTAACATGTCCCGTGAGTGTTAAACCATCAGGGGAACACACTCTCCGCACTTATATTGTTCACCTGGTAATATGTCCTGTGTGTATTAAACAATCAGGGGAATACAGTCTCCTCACTTATACTGTTCACTTGGTAACATGTCCCGTGTATATTAAACCATCAGGGGAACAAACTCTCCTCACTTATACTGTCAGCTGCTGACATGTCCCGTGTGCATTAAACAATCAGGGGAACACACTCTCCTCACTTATACTGTTCACCTGATAACATGTCCCGTGTGTATTAAACCATAAGGGGAACACACTCTCCTCACTTATACTGTTCACCTGGTAATATGCCCTGTGTATATTAAACCATCAGGGGAACACACTCTCCTCACTTATACTGTTCACCTGGCAACATGTCCCGTGTATATTAAACCATCAGAGGAACACACTCTCCTCAGTTATACTGTTCACCTGGTAACATGTCCCCTGTATATTAAACCATCAGGGGAACACACTCTCCTCACTTATACTGTTCACCTGGTAACATGTACCTTGTATATTAAACCATCAGGGGAACACGCTCTCCTCACTTATACTGTTCACCGGGCAAGATGTCCCGTGAGTATTAAACCATCAGCGGAACACACTCTCCTCACTTATACTGTTCACCTGGTATAATGTCCCGTGCGTGTTAAACCATCAGGGGAACACACTCTACTCACATATTATTCACCTGGTAACATGTCCCGTGTGTATTAAACAATCAGGGGAAAACACTCTCCTCACTTATACTGTTCACCTGGTAACATGTCCCCTGTATATTAAACCATCAGGGGAACACACTCTCCTCACTTATACTGTTCACCTGGTAACATGTACCTTGTATATTAAACCATCAGGGGAACACACTCTCCTCACTTATACTGTTCACCTGGTAACATGTCCCCTGTATATTAAACCATCAGGGGAACACACTCTCCTCACTTATACTGTTCACCTGGTAACATGTCCCGTGTGCATGAAACAGTCAGGGGAACACCCTCTCCTCACTTTTACTGTTCACCTGATAACATGTCCCGTGTGTATTAAAACATAAGGGGAACACACTCTCCTCACTTATACTGTTCATCTGGTAATAAGCCCTGTGTATATTAAACCATCAGGGGAACACACTCTCCTCACTTATACTGTTCACCTGGTAACATGTCCCGTGTATATTAAACCACCAGGGGAACACACTCTCCTCACTTATACTGTTCACCTGGTAATATGTACCGTGTATATTATACCATCAGGGGAACACACTCTCCTCAATTATACATTTCACTTGGTGACATGTCCCGTGTGTATTAAACAATCAGGGGATCACAGTCTCCTCAATTATACTGTTCACATGGTAACATGTCCGGTGTGTATTAAATAATCAGGGGAACACACTCTCCTCACCTATACTGTTCACCTGGTAACATGTCACGTGTATATTAAACCATCAGGGGAACACACTCTCCTCACTTATCCTGTTCACCTGGTGACATGTCCCGTGTGTATTAAACAATCAGGGGAACACACTCTCCTCACTTATACTGTTCACCTGGTAACATGTCCCGTGTGTATTAAACAATCAGGGGATCACACTCTCCTCAATTATACTGTTCACCTGCTGACATGTCCCGTGTATATTAAACCATCAGGGGAACACACTCTCCTCACTTATACTGTTCACCTGGTAACATGTCCCGTGCGTGTTGAACCATCAGGGGAACACACTCTCCTCACTTATACTGTTCATCTGGCAACATGTCCCGTGAGTATTAAACAATCAGGGAAACACACTATCCTCACTTATACTGTTCACCTGGTGACATGTCCCTTGTATATTAAACCATCAGGGGAACACACTCTCCGCACTTATACTGTTCACCTGGTAATATGCCCTGTGTATATTAAACCATCAGGGGAACACACTCTCCTCACTTATACTCTTCACCTGGGAACATGTCCCGTGTATATTAAACCATCAGAGGAACACACTCTCCTCAGTTATACTGTTCACCTGGTAACATGTCCCCTGTATATTAAACCATCAGGGGAACACACTCTCCTCACTTATACTGTTCACCTGGTAACATTTACCTTGTATATTAAACCATCAGGGGAACACGCTCTCCTCACTTATACTGTTCACCTGGCAAGATGTCCCGTGAGTATTAAACCATCAGCGGAACACACTCTCCTCACTTATACTGTTCATCTGGTATAATGTCCCGTGCGTGTTAAACCATCAGGGGAACACACTCTACTCAGATATTATTCACCTGGTAACATGTCCCGTGTGTATTAAACAATCAGGGGAAAACACTCTCCTCACTTATACTGTTCACCTGGTAACATGTCCCCTGTATATTAAACCATCAGGGGAACACACTCTCCTCACTTATACTGTTCACCTGGTAACATGTACCTTGTATATTAAACCATCAGGGGAACACCCTCTCCTCACTTTTACTGTTCACCTGATAACATGTCCCGTGTGTATTAAAACATAAGGGGAACACACTCTCCTCACTTATACTGTTCATCTGGTAATAAGCCCTGTGTATATTAAACCATCAGGGGAACACACTCTCCTCACTTATACTGTTCACCTGGTAACATGTCCCGTGTATATTAAACCACCAGGGGAACACACTCTCCTCACTTATACTGTTCACCTGGTAATATGTACCGTGTGTATTAAACAATCAGGGGATCACAGTCTCCTCAATTATACTGTTCACATGGTAACATGTCCGGTGTGTATTAAATAATCAGGGGAACACACTCTCCTCACCTATACTGTTCACCTGGTAACATGTCACGTGTATATTAAACCATCAGGGGAACACACTCTCCTCACTTATCCTGTTCACCTGGTGACATGTCCCGTGTGTATTAAACAATCAGGGGAACACACTGTCCTCACTTATACTGTTCACCTGGTAACATGTCCCGTGTGTATTAAACAATCAGGGGATCACACTCTCCTCAATTATACTGTTCACCTGCTGACATGTCCCGTGTATATTAAACCATCAGGGGAACACACTCTCCTCACTTATACTGTTCACCTGGTAACATGTCCCGTGCGTGTTGAACCATCAGGGGAACACACTCTCCTCACTTATACTGTTCATCTGGCAACATGTCCCGTGAGTATTAAACAATCAGGGAAACACACTATCCTCACTTATACTGTTCACCTGGTGACATGTCCCGTGTATATTAAACCATCAGGGGAACACACTCTCCGCACTTATACTGTTCACCTGGTAACATGTCCCGTACGTGTTAAACCATCAGGGGAACACACTCTCCTCACTTATACTGTTCACCTGGCAACATGTCCCGTGAGTATTAAACAATCAGGGAAACACACTCTCCTCACTTATACTGTTCACCTGGTGACATGTCCCGTGTGTATTAAACAATCAGGGGAACACAATCTCCTCACTTATACTGTTCACCTGGTGACATGTCCCGTCAGTATTAAACAATCAGGGGAACTCACTCTCCTCACTTATACTGTTCACCTGGCAAGATGTCCCGTGAGTATTAAACCATCAGCGGAACACACTCTCCTCACTTATACTGTTCACCAGGTAACATGTCCCGTGTGTATTAAACAATCAGGGGAAAACACTCTCCTCACTTATACTGTTCACCTGGTAACATGTCCCGTGCGTGTTAAACCATCAGGGGAACACACTCTACTCACATATACTATTCACCTGGTAACATGTCCCGTGTGTATTAAACAATCAGGGGAAAACACTCTCCTCACTTATACTGTTCACCTGGTAACATGTCCCGTGAGTGTTAAACCATCAGGGGAACACACTCTCCGCACTTATACTGTTCACCTGGTAATATGTCCTGTGTGTATTAAACAATCAGGGGAATACACTCTCCTCACTTATACTGTTCACCTGGTAACATGTCCCGTGTATATTAAACCATCAGGGGAACAAACTCTCCTCACTTATACTGTCAGCTGCTGACATGTCCCGTGTGCATTAAACAATCAGGGGAACACACTCTCCTCACTTATACTGTTCACCTGATAACATGTCCCGTGTGTATTAAACCATAAGGGGAACACACTCTCCTCACTTATACTGTTCACCTGGTAATATGCCCTGTGTATATTAAACCATCAGGGGAACACACTCTCCTCACTTATACTGTTCACCTGGGAACATGTCCCGTGTATATTAAACCATCAGAGGAACACACTCTCCTCACTTGTACTGTTCACCTGGTAACATGTCCCCTGTATATTAAACCATCAGGGGAACACACTCTCCTCACTTATACTGTTCACCTGGTAACATGTACCTTGTATATTAAACCATCAGGGGAACACGCTCTCCTCACTTGTACTGTTCACCTGGCAAGATGTCCCGTGAGTATTAAACCATCAGCGGAACACACTCTCCTCACTTATACTGTTCACCTGGTATAATGTCCCGTGCGTGTTAAACCATCAGGGGAACACACTCTACTCACATATTATTCACCTGGTAACATGTCCCGTGTGTATTAAACAATCAGGGGAAAACACTCTCCTCACTTATACTGTTCACCTGGTAACATGTCCCGTGCGTGTTAAACCATCAGGGGAACACACTCTCTGCACTTATACTGTTCACCTGGTAATATGTCCTGTATGTATTAAACAATCAGGGGAATATACTCTCCGCACTTACACTGTTCACCTGGTAACATGTCCCGTGTATATTAAACCATCAGGGGAACACAATCTCCTCACTTATACTGTCAGCTGCTGACATGTCCCGTGTGCATTAAACAATCAGGGGAACACACTCTCCTCACTTTTACTGTTCACCTGATAACATGTCCCGTGTGTATTAAACCATAAGGGGAACACACTCTCCTCACTTATACTGTTCACCTGGTAATATGCCCTGTGTATATTAAACCATCAGGGGAACACACTCTCCTCACTTATACTGCTCACCTGGGAACATGTCCCGTGTATATTAAACCATCAGAGGAACACACTCTCCTCACTTATACTGTTCACCTGGTAACATGTCCCCTGTATATTAAACCATCAGGGGAACACACTCTCCTCACTTATACTGTTCACCTGGTAACATGTAGCTTGTATATTAAACCATCAGGGGAACACACTCTCCTCACTTATACTGTTCACCTGGTAACATGTCCCCTGTATATTAAACCATCAGGGGAACACCCTCTCCTCACTTTTGCTGTTCACCTGATAACATGTCCCGTGTATATTAAACCATCAGGGGAACACACTCTCCTCACTTATACTGTTCACCTGGTAACATGTCCCGTGTATATTAAACCATCAGGGGAACACACTCTCCTCACTTATACTGTTCACCTGGTAACATGTACCGTGTATATTATACCATCAGGGATACACACTCTCCTCAATTATACATTTCACTTGGTGACATGTCCCGTGTGTATTGAACAATCAGGGGAACACACTCTCCTCACTTATACTGTTCACCTGGTAACATGTCCCGTGTGTATCAAACAATCAGGGGATCACACTCTCCTCAATTATACTGTTCACATGGTAACATGTCCCGTGTGTGTTAAATAATCAGGGGAACACACTCTCCTCACTTATACTGTTCACCTGGTAACATGTCCCGTGTATATTAAACCATCAGGGGAACACACTCTCCTCACTTATACTGTTCACCTGGTGACATGTCCCGTGTGTATTAAACAATCAGGGGAACACACTCTCCTCACTTATACTGTTCTCCTGGTAACATGTCCCGTGTGTATTAAACAATCAGGGGATCACACTCCCCTCAATTATACTGTTCACCTGGTGACATGTCCCGTGTGTATTAAACAATCAGGGGATCACACTCTCCTCAATTATACTGTTCACCTGCTGACATGTCCCGTGTATATTAAACCATCAGGGGAACACACTCTCCTCACTTATACTGTTCACCTGGTAACATGTCACGTGCGTGTTAAACCATCAGGGGAACACACTCTCCTCACTTATACTGTTCATCTGGCAACATGTCCCGTGTGTATTAAACAGTCAGGGAACTCACGGTCCTCACTTATACTGTTCAACTGGTAACATGTCCCGTGCGTGTGAAACCATCAGGGGAACACACTCTCCTCACTTATACTGTTCAACTGGCAAGATGTCCCGTGAGTATTATACCATCAGCGGAACACACTCTCCTCACTTATACTGTTCACCTGGTAACATGTCCCGTGCGTGTTAAACCATCAGGGGAACACTCTCTACTCACATATACTATTCACCTGGTAACATGTCCCGTGTGTATTAAACAATCAGGGGAAAACACTCTCCTCACTTATACTGTCAGCTGCTGACATGTCCCGTGTGCATTAAACAATCAGGGGAACACACTCTCCTCACTTATACTGTTCACCTGATAACATGTCCCGTGTGTATTAAACCATAAGGGGAACACACTCTCCTCACTTACACTGTTCACCTGGTAATATGCCCTTTGTATATTAAACCATCAGGGGAACACACTCTCCTCACTTATACTGTTCACCTGGGAACATGTCCCGTGTATATTAAACCATCAGAGGAACACACTCTCCTCACTTATACTGTTCACCTGGTAACATGTCCCCTGTATATTAAACCATCAGGGGAACACACTCTCCTCACTTATACTGTTCACCTGGTTACATGTACCTTGTATATTAAACCATCAGGGGAACAAACTCTCCTCACATATACTGTTCACCTGGTAACAAGTCCCCTGTATATTAAACCATCAGGGGAACACACTCTTCTCACTTATACTGTTCACCTGGTAACATGTATCTTGTATATTAAACCATCAGGGGAACAAACTCTCCTCACTTATACTGCTCACCTGGTAACATGTCCCCTGTATATTAAACCATCAGGGGAACACACTCTCCTCACTTATACTGTTCACCTGGTAACATGTACCTTGTATATTAAACCATCAGGGGAACACATCTCCTCAATTATACATTTCACTTGGTGCCATGTTCTGTGTATATTAAACCATCAGGGGAACACACTCTCCTCAATTATACTGTTCACCTGGTAACATGTCCCCTGTATATTAAACCATCAGGAGAACACACTCTCCTCAGTTATACTGTCAGCTGCTGACATGTCCCGTGTGCATTAAACAATCAGGGGAACACACTCTCCTCACTTATACTGTTCACCTGATAACATGTCCCGTGTGTATTAAACCATAAGGGGAACACACTCTCCTCACTTATACTGTTCACCTGGTAATATGCCCTGTGTATATTAAACCATCAGGGGAACACACTCTCCTCACTTATACTGTTCACCTGGGAACATGTCCCGTGTATATTAAACCATCAGAGGAACACACTCTCCTCACTTATACTGTTCACCTGGTCTCATGTCCCCTGTATATTAAACCATCAGGGGAACACACTCTCCTCACTTATACTGTTCACCTGGTAACATGTACCTTGTATATTAAACCATCAGGGGAACACACTCTCCTCACATATACTGTTCAGCTGGTAACATGTCCCCTGTATATTAAACCATCAGGGGAACACACTCTCCTCACTTATACTGTTCACCTGGTAACATGTCCCGTGTGCATGAAACAATCAGGGGAACACCCTCTGCTCACTTTTACTGTTCACTTGATAACATGTCCCGTGTGTATTAAAACATAAGGGGAACACATTCTCCTCACTTATACTGTTCATCTGGTAATATGCCCTGTGTATATTAAACCATCAGGGGAACACACGCTCCTCACTTATACTGTTCACCTGGTAACATGTACCGTGTATATTATGCCATCAGGGGAACATACTCTCCTCACTTATACATTTCACTTGGTGACATGTCCCGTGTGTATTGAACAATCAGGGGAACACACGCTGCTCACTTATACTGTTCACCTTGTAACCTGCCCCTTGTGTATTGAACAATCAGGGGAACACACTCTCCTCACTTATACTGTTCACCTGGTAACATGTCCCGTGTATATTTAACCATCAGGGGAACACACTCTCCTCACTTATACTGTTCACCAGGTGACATGTCCCGTGTGTATTAAACAATCAGGGGAACACACTCTCCTCACTTATACTGTTCACCTGGTAACATGTCCCGTCAGTATTAAACAATCAGGGGATCACACTCTCCTCAATTATACTGTTCACCTGGTAACATGTCCCGTGTGTATTAAATAATCCGGGGAACACACTCTCCTCACTTATACTGTTCACCTGGTAACATGTCCCGTGTATATTAAACCATCAGGGGAACACACTCTCCTCACTGATACTGTTCACCAGGTGACATGTCCCGTGTGTATTAAACAATCAGGGGAACACACTCTCCTCACTTATACTGTTCACCTGGTAACATGTCCCGCTTGTATTAAACAATCAGGGGATCACACTCTCCTCAATTATACTGTTCACCTGGTGACATGTCCCGTGTGTATTAAACAATCAGGGGAACACACTCTCCTCAATTATACTGCTCACCTGCTGACATGTCCCGTGTATATTAAACCATCAGGGGAACACACTCTCCTCACTTATACTGTTCACCTGGTAACATGTCCCGTGCGTGTTAAACCATCAGGGGAACACACTCTCCTCACTTATACTGTTCACCTGGTGACATGTCCCGTGTGTATTAAACAGTCAGGGGAACTCACTCTCCTCACTTATACTGTTCACCTGGTAACATGTCCCGCGCGTGTTAAACCATCAGGGGAACACACTCTCCTCACTTATACTGTTCACCTGGTGACATGTCCCGTGTGCATTAAACAATCAGGGGAACACACTCTCCTCACTTATACTGTTCACCTGATAACATGTCCCGTGTGTATCAAACCATAAGGGGAACACACTCTCCTCACTTATACTGTTCACCTGGTAATATGTCCTCTGTATATTAAACCATCAGAGGAACACACTCTCCTCACTTATACTGTTCACCTGGTAACATGTCCCCTGTATATTAAACCATCAGGGGAACACACTCTCCTCACTTATACTGTTCACCTGGTAACATGTACCTTGTATATTAAACCATCAGGGGAACACACTCTCCTCACTTATACTGTTCAACTGGTAACATGTCCCCTGTATATTAAACCATCAGGGGAACACACTCTCCTCACTTATACTGTTCACCTGGTAACATGTACCTTGTATATTAAACCTTCAGGGGAACACACTCTCCTCAATTATACATTTCACTTGGTGACATGTCCTGTGTATATTAAACCATCAGGGGAACACATCTCCTCAATTGTACATTTCACATTGTGACATGTCCTGTGTATATTAAACCATCAGGGGAACACACTCTCCTCAATTATACTGTTCACCTGGTAACATGTCCCCTGTATATTAAATCATCAGGGGAACACACTCTCATCACTTATACTGTTCACCTGGTAACATGTACCTTGTATATTAAACCATCAGGGGAACACACTCTCCTCAATTATACATTTCACTTGGTGACATGTCCTGTGTATATTAAACCATCAGGAGAACACACTCTCCTCACTTATACTGTTCACCAGGTGACATGTCCCGTGTGTATTAAACCATCAGGGGAACACACTCTCCTCACTTATACTGTTCACCAGGTGACATGTCCCGTGTGTATTGAACATTCAGGAGAACACACTCTCCTCACTTATACTGTTCACCTGGTAACATGTCCCGTCAACATTAAACCATCAGGGGAACACACTCTCCTCACTTATACTGTTCACCAGGTGACATGTACCGTGTGTATTAAACCATCAGGGGAACACACTCTCCTCACTTATACTGTCCGCCAGGTGACATGTCCCGTGTGTATTAAACCATCAGGGGAACACACTCTCCTCACTTATACTGTTCACCTGGCAACATGTCCCGTGAGTATTAAACAATCAGGGGAACACACTCTCCTCACTTATACTGTTCACCTGGTAACATGTCCCGTGCGTGTTAAACCATCACGGGAACACACTCTCCTCACTTATACTGTTCACCTGGCAACATGTCCTGTGAAAATTAAACCATCAGGGAAACACCTTCTCCTCTCTTATACTGTTCACCTGGTAACATGTCCTGTGTGTATTAAACCATCAGAGGAACACACTCTCCTCACTTATACTATTCACCTGGTAACATGTCCCGTGAATATTAAACCATCAGGGGAAAGCACTCTCCTCACTTATACTGTTCACCTGGTAACATGTCCCGTGTGCATTAAACAATCAGGGGAACACACTCTCCTCACTTATACTGTTCACCTGCTGACTTGTCCCGGTTATATTAAACCATCAGCAGAACACACTCTCCTCACTTATACTGTTGACCTGGTGACATGTCCCGTCAGTATTATACAATCAGGGGAACACACACTCCTCACTTATACTGTTCACCTGGTAACATATCCTGTGTATATTAAACCATCAGCGGAACACACTCTCCTCACTTATACTGTTCACCTGGTAACATGTCCCGTGAGTATTAAACAATCAGGGGAACACACTCTCCTCACTTACACTGTTGACCTGGTGACATGTCCCGTCAGTATTAAACAATCAGGACAACTCACTCTCCTCACTTATACTGTTCACCTGGTGACATGTCCCGTGTATATTAAACCATCAGCGGAACACACTCTCCTCACTTATACTGTTCACCTGGTAACATGTCCCGTGCGTGTTGAACCATCAGGGGAACACACTCTCCTCACATATACTGTTCACCTGGTAACATGTCCTGTGTATATTAAACCATCAGGGGAACACATTCTCCTCACTTATACTGTTCACCTGGTAACATGTCCTGTGTATATTAAACCATCAGGGGAACACATTCTCCTCACTTATACTGTTCACCTGGTAACATGTCCCGTGAATATTAAACCATCAGGGGAAAGCACTCTCCTCACTTATACTGTTCACCTGGTAATATGTCCC
This sequence comes from Heterodontus francisci, assembly GCF_036365525.1. Lineage (NCBI taxonomy): Eukaryota > Metazoa > Chordata > Chondrichthyes > Heterodontiformes > Heterodontidae > Heterodontus > Heterodontus francisci. Next base: position 6,858,344 of record NW_027141820.1, read on the forward strand.
GTGTGCATTAAACCATCAGGGGAACACACTCTCCTCACTTATACTGTTCACCTGGCGACATGCCCCGTGAGTATTAAACAATCAGGGGAACACACTCTCCTCACTTATACTGTTCACCTGGTATCATGTCCCGTGCGTGTTAAACCATCAGGGGCACACACTCTCCTCACTTATACTGTTCACCTGGCAACATGTCCCGTGAGTATTAAACAATCAGGGGAACACACTCTCCTCACTTATACTGTTCACCTGGTGACATGTCCCGTGTGTATTAAACAATCAGGGGAACACACTCTCCTCACTTATACTGTTCACCTTGTAAAATGTACCTTGTATATTAAACCATCAGGGGAACACACTCTCCCCACTTATACTGTTCACCTGGTAACATGTCCCCTGTATATTAAACCATCAGGGGAACACACTCTCCTCACTTATACTGTTCACCTGGTAACATGTACCTTGTATATTAAACCATCAGGGGAACACACTCTCCTCACATATACTGTTCACCTGGTAACATGTCCCGTGAGTATTAAACAATCAGGGGAACACACTCTCCTCACTTATACTGTTCACCTGGTAACATGTCCTGTGTATATTAAACCATCAGGGGAACACATTCTCCTCACTTATACTGTTCACCTGGTAACATGTCCCGTGAATATTAAACCATCAGGGGAAAGCACTCTCCTCACTTATACTGTTCACCTGGTAATATGTCCCGTGTGCATTAAACCATCAGGGGAACACACTCTCCTCACTTATACTGTTCACCTGGCGACATGCCCCGTGAGTATTAAACAATCAGGGGAACACACTCTCCTCACTTATACTGTTCACCTGGTATCATGTCCCGTGCGTGTTAAACCATCAGGGGCACACACTCTCCTCACTTATACTGTTCACCTGGCAACCTGTCCCGTGAGTATTAAACAATCAGGGGAACACACTCTCCTCACTTATACTGTTCACCTGGTGACATGTCCCGTGTGTATTAAACAATCAGGGGAACACACTCTCCTCACTTATACTGTTCACCTTGTAACATGTACCTTGTATATTAAACCATCAGGGGAACACACTCTCCCCACTTATACTGTTCACCTGGTAACATGTCCCTGTATATTAAACCAACAGGGGAACACACTCTCCTCACTTATACTGTTCACCTGGTAACATGAACCTTGTATATTAAACCATCAGGGGAACACACTCTCATCAATTATACATTTCACTTGGTGACATGTCCTGTGTATATTTAACCATCAGGGGAACACATCTCCTCAATTATACATTTCACTTGGTGAAATGTCCTGTGTATATTAAACCATCAGGAGAACACACTCTCCTCAATTATACTGTTCACCTGGTAACATGTACCTTGTATATTAAACGATCAGGGGAACACACTCTCCTCAATCATACATTTCACTTGGTGACATGTCCTGTGTATATTAAACCATCAGGGGAACTCATCTCCTCAATTATACATTTCACTTGGTGACATGTCCTGTGTATATTAAACCATCAGGGGAACACACTCTCCTCACTTATACTGTTCACCAGGTGACATGTCCCGTGTGTATTAAACCATCAGGGGAACACACTCTCCTCACTTATACTGTTCACCAGGTGACATGTCCCCATGTGTATTGAACATTCAGGAGAACACACTCTCCTCACTTATACTGTTCACCTGGTAACATGTCCCGTGTACATTAAACCATCAGGGGAACACACTCTCCTCACTTATACTGTTCACGAGGTGACATGTACCGTGTGTATTAAACCATCAGGGGAACACACTCTCCTCACTTATACTGTTTACCAGGTGACATGTCCCGTGTGTATTAAACCATCAGGGGAACACACTCTCCTCACTTATACTGTTCACCTGGCAACATGTCCCGTGAGTATTAAACAATCAGGGGAACACACTCTCCTCACTTATACTGTTCACCTGGTAACATGTCCCGTGCGTGTTAAACCATCAGGGGAACACACTCTCCTCACTTATACTCTTCACCTGGTGACATGTCCCGTGCGTGTTAAACCATCAGGGGAACACACTCTCCTCACTTATACTCTTCACCTGGTAATATGTCCTCTGTATATTAAACCATCAGAGGAACACACTCTCCTCACTTATACTGTTCACCTGGTAACATGTCCCCTGTATATTAAACCATCAGGGGAACACACTCTCCTCACTTATACTGTTCACCTGGTAACATGTACCTTGTATATTAAACCATCAGGGGAACACACTCTCCTCACTTATACTGTTCAACTGGTAACATGTCCCCTGTATATTAAACCATCAGGGGAACACACTCTCCTCACTTATACTGTTCACCTGGTAACATGTACCTTGTATATTAAACCTTCAGGGGAACACACTCTCCTCAATTATACATTTCACTTGGTGACATGTCCTGTGTATATTAAACCATCAGGGGAACACATCTCCTCAATTGTACATTTCACATTGTGACATGTCCTGTGTATATTAAACCATCAGGGGAACACACTCTCCTCAATTATACTGTTCACCTGGTAACATGTCCCCTGTATATTAAATCATCAGGGGAACACACTCTCATCACTTATACTGTTCACCTGGTAACATGTACCTTGTATATTAAACCATCAGGGGAACACACTCTCCTCAATTATACATTTCACTTGGTGACATGTCCTGTGTATATTAAACCATCAGGAGAACACACTCTCCTCACTTATACTGTTCACCAGGTGACATGTCCCGTGTGTATTAAACCATCAGGGGAACACACTCTCCTCACTTATACTGTTCACCAGGTGACATGTCCCGTGTGTATTGAACATTCAGGAGAACACACTCTCCTCACTTATACTGTTCACCTGGTAACATGTCCCGTCAACATTAAACCATCAGGGGAACACACTCTCCTCACTTATACTGTTCACCAGGTGACATGTACCGTGTGTATTAAACCATCAGGGGAACACACTCTCCTCACTTATACTGTCCGCCAGGTGACATGTCCCGTGTGTATTAAACCATCAGGGGAACACACTCTCCTCACTTATACTGTTCACCTGGCAACATGTCCCGTGAGTATTAAACAATCAGGGGAACACACTCTCCTCACTTATACTGTTCACCTGGTAACATGTCCCGTGCGTGTTAAACCATCACGGGAACACACTCTCCTCACTTATACTGTTCACCTGGCAACATGTCCTGTGAAAATTAAACCATCAGGGAAACACCTTCTCCTCTCTTATACTGTTCACCTGGTAACATGTCCTGTGTGTATTAAACCATCAGAGGAACACACTCTCCTCACTTATACTATTCACCTGGTAACATGTCCCGTGAATATTAAACCATCAGGGGAAAGCACTCTCCTCACTTATACTGTTCACCTGGTAACATGTCCCGTGTGCATTAAACAATCAGGGGAACACACTCTCCTCACTTATACTGTTCACCTGCTGACTTGTCCCGGTTATATTAAACCATCAGCAGAACACACTCTCCTCACTTATACTGTTGACCTGGTGACATGTCCCGTCAGTATTATACAATCAGGGGAACACACACTCCTCACTTATACTGTTCACCTGGTAACATATCCTGTGTATATTAAACCATCAGCGGAACACACTCTCCTCACTTATACTGTTCACCTGGTAACATGTCCCGTGAGTATTAAACAATCAGGGGAACACACTCTCCTCACTTACACTGTTGACCTGGTGACATGTCCCGTCAGTATTAAACAATCAGGGGAACTCACTCTCCTCACTTATACTGTTCACCTGGTGACATGTCCCGTGTATATTAAACCATCAGCGGAACACACTCTCCTCACTTATACTGTTCACCTGGTAACATGTCCCGTGCGTGTTGAACCATCAGGGGAACACACTCTCCTCACATATACTGTTCACCTGGTAACATGTCCTGTGTATATTAAACCATCAGGGGAACACATTCTCCTCACTTATACTGTTCACCTGGTAACATGTCCTGTGTATATTAAACCATCAGGGGAACACATTCTCCTCACTTATACTGTTCACCTGGTAACATGTCCCGTGAATATTAAACCATCAGGGGAAAGCACTCTCCTCACTTATACTGTTCACCTGGTAATATGTCCCGTGTGCATTAAACCATCAGGGGAACACACTCTCCTCACTTATACTGTTCACCTGGCGACATGCCCCGTGAGTATTAAACAATCAGGGGAACACACTCTCCTCACTTATACTGTTCACCTGGTATCATGTCCCGTGCGTGTTAAACCATCAGGGGCACACACTCTCCTCACTTATACTGTTCACCTGGCAACATGTCCCGTGAGTATTAAACAATCAGGGGAACACACTCTCCTCACTTATACTGTTCACCTGGTGACATGTCCCGTGTGTATTAAACAATCAGGGGAACACACTCTCCTCACTTATACTGTTCACCTTGTAAAATGTACCTTGTATATTAAACCATCAGGGGAACACACTCTCCCCACTTATACTGTTCACCTGGTAACATGTCCCCTGTATATTAAACCATCAGGGGAACACACTCTCCTCACTTATACTGTTCACCTGGTAACATGTACCTTGTATATTAAACCATCAGGGGAACACACTCTCCTCACATATACTGTTCACCTGGTAACATGTCCCGTGAGTATTAAACAATCAGGGGAACACACTCTCCTCACTTATACTGTTCACCTGGTAACATGTCCTGTGTATATTAAACCATCAGGGGAACACATTCTCCTCACTTATACTGTTCACCTGGTAACATGTCCCGTGAATATTAAACCATCAGGGGAAAGCACTCTCCTCACTTATACTGTTCACTTGGTAACATGTCCCGTGTGCATTAAACCATCAGGGGAACACACTCTCCTCACTTATACTGTTCACCTGGCGACATGCCCCGTGAGTATTAAACAATCAGGGGAACACACTCTCCTCACTTATACTGTTCACCTGGTATCATGTCCCGTGCGTGTTAAACCATCAGGGGCACACACTCTCCTCACTTATACTGTTCACCTGGCAACCTGTCCCGTGAGTATTAAACAATCAGGGGAACACACTCTCCTCACTTATACTGTTCACCTGGTGACATGTCCCGTGTGTATTAAACAATCAGGGGAACACACTCTCCTCACTTATACTGTTCACCTTGTAACATGTACCTTGTATATTAAACCATCAGGGGAACACACTCTCCCCACTTATACTGTTCACCTGGTAACATGTCCCTGTATATTAAACCAACAGGGGAACACACTCTCCTCACTTATACTGTTCACCTGGTAACATGAACCTTGTATATTAAACCATCAGGGGAACACACTCTCATCAATTATACATTTCACTTGGTGACATGTCCTGTGTATATTTAACCATCAGGGGAACACATCTCCTCAATTATACATTTCACTTGGTGAAATGTCCTGTGTATATTAAACCATCAGGAGAACACACTCTCCTCAATTATACTGTTCACCTGGTAACATGTACCTTGTATATTAAACGATCAGGGGAACACACTCTCCTCAATCATACATTTCACTTGGTGACATGTCCTGTGTATATTAAACCATCAGGGGAACTCATCTCCTCAATTATACATTTCACTTGGTGACATGTCCTGTGTATATTAAACCATCAGGGGAACACACTCTCCTCACTTATACTGTTCACCAGGTGACATGTCCCGTGTGTATTAAACCATCAGGGGAACACACTCTCCTCACTTATACTGTTCACCAGGTGACATGTCCCCATGTGTATTGAACATTCAGGAGAACACACTCTCCTCACTTATACTGTTCACCTGGTAACATGTCCCGTGTACATTAAACCATCAGGGGAACACACTCTCCTCACTTATACTGTTCACGAGGTGACATGTACCGTGTGTATTAAACCATCAGGGGAACACACTCTCCTCACTTATACTGTTTACCAGGTGACATGTCCCGTGTGTATTAAACCATCAGGGGAACACACTCTCCTCACTTATACTGTTCACCTGGCAACATGTCCCGTGAGTATTAAACAATCAGGGGAACACACTCTCCTCACTTATACTGTTCACCTGGTAACATGTCCCGTGCGTGTTAAACCATCAGGGGAACACACTCTCCTCACTTATACTCTTCACCTGGTGACATGTCCCGTGCGTGTTAAACCATCAGGGGAACACACTCTCCTCACTTATACTCTTCACCTGGTGACATGTCCCGGGTATATTAAACCATCAGCGGAACACACTCTCCTCACTTATACTGTTCACCTGGTAACATCTCCCGTGCGTGTTAAACCATCAGGGGAACACAATCTCCTCAATTATACTGTTCACCTGGCAACATGTCCTGTGAAAATTAAACCATCAGGGGAACACCTTCTCCTCACTTATACTGTTCACCTGGTAACATGTCCTGGGTGTATTAAACCATCAGAGGAACACACTCTCCTCACTTATACTATTCACCTGGTAACATGTCCCGTGAATATTAAACCATCAGGGGAAAGCACTCTCCTCACTTATCCTGTTCACCTGGTAACATGTCCCGAGTGCATTAAACCATCAGGGGAACACACTCTCCTCACTTATACTGTTCACCTGGTGACATGTCCCGTCAGTATTAAACAATCAGGGGAACACACTCTCCTCACTTATACTGTTCACCTGCTGACTTGTCCCGGGTATATTAAACCATCAGCGGAACACACTCTCCTCACTTATACTGTTGACCTGGTGACATGTCCCGTCAGTATTAAACAATCAGGGGAACTCACTCTCCTCACTTATACTCTTCACCTGGTAACATGTCACGTGTATATTAAACCATCAGGGGAACACACTCTCCTCACTTATACTGTTCAGCTGGTAACATGTCCCGTGAGTATTAAACAATCAGGGGAACACACTCTCCTCACTTATCCTGTTCACCTGGTAATATGTCCTGTGTGTATTAAACAATCAGGGGAACACACTCTCCTCACTTATACTGTTCACCTGGTATAATGTCCCGTGCGTGTTAAACCATCAGGGGAACACACTCTCCTCACTTATACTGTTCACCTGGCAACATGTCCCGTGAGTATTAAACAATCAGGGGAACACACTCTCCTCACTCATACTTTTCACCTGGTAACATGTCCCGTGCGTGTTAAACCATCACGGGAACACACTCTCCTCACTTATACTGTTCACCTGGTAACATGTCCCGTGCGTGTTAAACCATCAGGGGAACACACTCTCCTCACTTATACTGTTCACCTGGTGCCATGTCCCGGGTATATTCAACAATCAGGGGAATACACTCTCCTCACTTACACTGTTCACCTGGTAACGTGTCCCGTGTATATAAAACCATCAGGGGAGCACACTCTCCTCAATTATACTGTTCACCTGGTAACATGTCCCGTGAATATTAAACCATCAGTGGAAAGCACTCCCCTCACATATACTGTTCTCCAGGTAACATGTCCCGTGTATATGAAACCATCAGGAGAACACACTCTCCTCAATTATACATTTCACTTGGTAACATGTCCCGAGTTTGTAAAACCATCAGGGGAACACACTCTCCTCAATTATACTGTTCACCAGGTGACATTTCCCGTGTGTATTAAACAATCAGGGGAACACACTCTCCTCACTTATACTGTTCACCTGGTATAATGTCCCGTGCGTGTTAAACCATCAGGGGAACACACTCTCCTCACTTATACTGTTCACCTGGTATAATGTCCCGTGCGTGTTAAACCATCAGGGGAACACACTCTCCTCACTTATACTGTTCACCTGGCAACATGTCCCGTGAGTTTTCAACCATCAGGGGAACACACTCTCCTCACTTATGCTGTTCACCTGGTAACATGTCCCGTGCGTGTTAAACCATCAGGGGAACACACTCTCCTCACTTATACTGTTCACCTGGCAACATGTCCCGTGAGTATTAAACAATCAGGGGAACACACTCTCCTCACGTATACTGTTCACCTGGCAACATGTCCTGTGAAAATTAAACCATCAGGGGAACACCTTCTCCTCACTTATACTGTTCACCTGGTAACATGTCCTGTGTGTATTAAACCATCAGAGGAACACACTCTCCTCACTTATACTATTCACCTGGCAACATGTCCCGTGAATATTAAGCGATCAGGGGAAAGCACTCTCCTCACTTATCCTGATCACCTGGTAACATGTCCCGTGTGCACTAAACCATCAGGGGAACACACTCTCCTCACTTATACTGTTCACCTGGTGACATGTCCCGTCAGTATTAAACAATCAGGGGAACACACTCTCCTCAATTATACTGTTCACCTGCTGACTTGTCCCGGGTATATTAAACCATCAGCGGAACACACTCTCCTCACTTATACTGTTCACCTGGCAACATGTCCCGTGAGTATTAAACAATCAGGGGAACACACTCTCCTCACTTATACTGTTGACCTGGTGACATGTTCCGTCAGTATTAAACAATCAGGGGAACTCACTCTCCTCACTTATATAGTTCACCTGGTAACATGTCCCGTGTGTATTAAACCATCAGGGGAACACACTCTCCTCACTTATACTGTTGACCTGGTGACATGTCCCGTCAGTATTAAACAATCAGCGGAACTCACACTCCTCACTTATACTCTTCACCTGGTAACATGTCCCGTGCGTGTTAAACCATCAGGGGAACACACTCTCCTCACTTATACTGTTCAGCTGGTAACATGTCCCGTGAGTATTAAACAATCAGGGGAACACACTCTCCTCACTTATACTGTTTACCAGGTGACATGTCCCGTGTGTATTAAACCATCAGGGGAACACACCCTCCTCACCTATACTGTTCACCTGGCAACATGTCCCGTGAGTATTAAACAATCAGGGGAACACACTCTCCTCACTTATACTGTTCACCTGGTAACATGTCCCGTGCGTGTTAAACCATCAGGGGAACTCACTCTCCTCACTTATGCTCTTCACCTGGTGACATGTCCCGTGCGTGTTAAACCATCAGGGGAACACACTCTCCTCACTTATGCTCTTCACCTGGTGACATGTCCCGGGTATATTAAACCATCAGCGGAACACACTCTCCTCACTTATACTGTTCACCTGGTAACATGTCCCGTGCGTGTTAAACCATCAGGGGAACACAATCTCCTCACTTATACTGTTCACCTGGCAACATGTCCCGTGAGTATTAAACAATCAGGGGAACACACTCTCCTCACTTATACTGTTCACCTGGCAACATGTCCTGTGAAAATTAAACCATCAGGGGAACACCTTCTCCTCACTTATACTGTTCACATGGTAACATGTCCTGGGTGTATTAAACAATCAGGGGAACACACTCTCCTCAGTTATACTGTTCACCTGGTATAATGTCCCGTGCGTGTTAAACCATCAGGGGAATACACTCCCCTCACTTATACTGTTCACCTGGTGACATGTCCCGTCAGTATTAAACAATCAGGGGAACACACTCTCCTCACTTATACTGTTCACCTGCTGACTTGTCCCGGGTATATTAAACCATCAGCGGAACACACTCTCCTCACTTATACTGTTGACCTGGTGACATGTCCCGTCAGTATTAAACAATCAGGGGAACTCACTATCCTCACTTATACTCTTCACCTGGTAACATGTCCCGTGCGTGTTAAACCATCAGGGGAACACACTCTCCTCACTTATACTGTTCAGCTGGTAACATGTCCCGTGAGTATTAAACAATCAGGGGAACACACTCTCCTCACTTATCCTGTTCACCTGGTAATATGTCCTGTGTGTATTAAACAATCAGGGGAACACACTCTCCTCACTTATACTGTTCACCTGGTATAATGTCCCGTGCGTGTTAAACCATCAGGGGAACACACTCTCCTCACTTATACTGTTCACCTGGCAACATGTCCCGTGAGTATTAAACAATCAGGGGAACACACTCTCCTCACTCATACTGTTCACCTGGTAACATGTCCCGTGCGTGTTAAACCATCAGGGGAACACACTCTCCTCACTTATACTGTTCACCTGGTAACATGTCCCGTGCGTGTTAAACCATCAGGGGAACACACTCTCCTCACTTATACTGTTCACCTGGTGCCATGCCCCGGGTATGTTAAACAATCAGGGGAATACACTCTCCTCACTTACACTGTTCACCTGGTAACGTGTCCCGTGTATATTAAACCATCAGGGGAGCACACTCTCCTCAATTATACTGTTCACCTGGTAACATGTCCCGTGAATATTAAAGCATCAGGGGAAAGCACTGCCCTCACATATACTGTTCTCCAGGTAACATGTCCCGTGTATATGAAACCATCAGGAGAACACACTCTCCTCAATTATACATTTCACATGGTAACATGTCCCGAGTATATTAAACCATCAGGGTAACACACTCTCCTCAATTATACTGTTCACCAGGTGACATGTCCCGTGTGTATTAAACAATCAGGGGAACACACTCTCCTCACTTATACTGTTCACCTGGTATAATGTCCCGTGCGTGTTAAACCATCAGGGGAACACACTCTCCTCACTTATACTGTTCACCTGGTATAATGTCCCGTGCGTGTTAAACCATCAGGGGAACACACTCTCCTCACTTATACTGTTCACCTGGCAACATGTCCCGTGAGTATTAAACAATCAGGGGAACACACTCTCCTCACTTATACTGTTCACCTGGTAACATGTCCCGTGCGTGTTAAACCATCAGGAGAACACACTCTCCTCACTTATACTGTTCACCTGGCAACATGTCCCGTGAGTATTAAACAATCAGGGGAACACACTCTCCTCACTTATACTGTTCACCTGGCAACATGTCCCGTGAGTATTAAACAATCAGGGGAACACACTCTCCTCACTTATAGTATTCACCTGGTAACATGTCCCGTGAATATCAAACCATCAGGGGAAAGCACTCTCCTCACTTATCCTGTTCACCTGGTAACATGTCCCGTGTGCACTAAACCATCAGGGGAATACACTCTCCTCACTTATACTGTTCACCTGGTGACATGTCCCGTCAGTATTAAACAATCAGGGGAACACACTCTCCTCAATTATACTGTTCACCTGCTGACTTGTCCCGGGTATATTAAATCATCAGCGGAACACACTCTCCTCACTTATACTGTTCACCTGGCAACATGTCCCGTGAGTATTAAACAATCAGGGGAACACACTCTCCTCACTTATACTGTTGACCTGGTGACATGTTCCATCAGTATTAAACAATCAGGGGAACTCACTCTCCTCACTTATACTGTTCACCTGGTAACATGTCCCGTGTATATTAAACCATCAGGGGAACACACTCTCCTCACTTATACTGTTGACCTGGTGACATGTCCCGTCAGTATTAAACAATCAGGGGAACTCACTCTCCTCACTTATACTCTTCACCTGGTAACATGTCCCGTGCGTGTTAAACCATCAGGGGAACACACTCTCCTCACTTATACTGTTCAGCTGGTAACATGTCCCGTGAGTATTAAACAATCAAGGGAACACACTCTCCTCACTTATACTGTTCACCTGGCAACATGTCCCGTGAGTATTAAACAATCAGGGGAACACACTCTCCTCACTTATACTGTTCACCTGGTAACATGTCGCGTGCGTGTTAAACCATCAGGGGAACACACTCTCCTCACTTATACTGTTCACCTGGTAACATGTCCCGTGCGTGTTAAACCATCAGGGGAACACACTCTCCTCACTTATACTGTTCACCTGGTGCCATGTCCTGGGTATATTAAACAATCAGGGGAAAACACCCTCCTCACTTACACTGTTCACCTGGTAACATGTCCCGTGTATATTAAACCATCAGGGGAACACACTCTCCTCAATTCTCCTGTTCACCTGGTAACATGTCCCGTGAATATTAAACCATCAGGGGAAAGCATTCCCCTCACATATACTGTTCTCCAGGTAACATGTCCCGTGTATATGAAACCATCAGGGGAACACACTCTCCTCAATTAGACATTTCACTTGGTAACATGTCCCGAGTATATTAAACCATCAGGGGAACACATTCTCCTCAATTATACTGTTCACCAGGTGACATGTCCCGTGTGTATTAAACAATCAGGGGAACACACTCTCCTCAATTATACTGTTCACCTGGCAACATGTCCTGTGAAAATTAAACCATCAGGGGACCACCTTCTCCTCACTTATACTGTTCACATGGTAACATGTCCTGGGTGTATTAAACAATCAGGGGAACACACTCTCCTCAGTTATACTGTTCACCTGGTATAATGTCCCGTGCGTGTTAAAACATCAGGGGAATACACTCTCCTCACTTATACTGTTCACCTGGTGACATGTCCCGTCAGTGTTAAACAATCAGGGGAACACACTCTCCTCACTTATACTGTTCACCTGCTGACTTGTCCCGGGTATATTAAACCATCAGCGGAACACACTCTCCTCACTTATACTGTTGACCTGGTGACATGTCCCGTCAGTATTAAACAATCAGGGGAACTCACTATCCTCACTTATACTCTTCACCTGGTAACATGTCCCGTGCGTGTTAAACCATCAGGGGAACACACTCTCCTCACTTATACTGTTCAGCTGGTAACATGTCCCGTGAGTATTAAACAATCAGGGGAACACACTCTCCTCACTTATCCTGTTCACCTGGTAATATGTCCTGTGTGTATTAAACAATCAGGGGAACACACTCTCCTCACTTATACTGTTCACCTGGTATAATGTCCCGTGCGTGTTAAACCATCAGGGGAGCACACTCTCCTCACTTATACTGTTCACCTGGCAACATGTCCCGTGAGTATTAAACAATCAGGGGAACACACTCTCCTCACTCATACTGTTCACCTGGTAACATGTCCCGTGCGTGTTAAACCATCAGGGGAACACACTCTCCTCACTTATACTGTTCACCTGGTAACATGTCCCGTGCGTGTTAAACCATCAGGGGAACACACTCTCCTCACTTATACTGTTCACCTGGTGCCATGCCCCGGGTATGTTAAACAATCAGGGGAATACACTCTCCTCACTTACACTGTTCACCTGGTAACGTGTCCCGTGTATATTAAACCATCAGGGGAGCACACTCTCCTCAATTATACTGTTCACCTGGTAACATGTCCCGTGAATATTAAAGCATCAGGGGAAAGCACTCCCCTCACATATACTGTTCTCCAGGTAACATGTCCCGTGTATATGAAACCATCAGGAGAACACATTCTCCTCAATTATACATTTCACTTGGTAACATGTCCCGAGTATATTACACCATCAGGGGAACACACTCTCCTCAATTATACTGTTCACCAGGTGACATGTCCCGTGTGTATTAAACAATCAGGGGAACACACTCTCCTCACTTATACTGTTCACCTGGTATAATGTCCCGTGCGTGTTAAACCATCAGGGGAACACACTCTCCTCACTTATACTGTTCACCTGGTATAATGTCCCGTGCGTGTTAAACCATCAGGGGAACACACTCTCCTCACTTATACTGTTCACCTGGCAACATGTCCCGTGAGTATTAAACAATCAGGGGAACACACTCTCCTCACTTATACTGTTCACCTGGTAACATGTCCCGTGCGTGTTAAACCATCAGGAGAACACACTCTCCTCACTTATACTGTTCACCTGGCAACATGTCCCGTGAGTATTAAACAATCAGGGGAACACACTCTCCTCACTTATACTGTTCACCTGGCAACATGTCCTGTGAAAATTAAACCATCAGGGGAACACCTTCTCCTCACTTATACTGTTCACCTGGTAACATGTCCTGTGTGTATTAAACCATCAGAGGAACACACTCTCCTCACTTATAGTATTCACCTGGTAACATGTCCCGTGAATATCAAACCATCAGGGGAAAGCACTCTCCTCACTTATCCTGTTCACCTGGTAACATGTCCCGTGTGCACTAAACCATCAGGGGAATACACTCTCCTCACTTATACTGTTCACCTGGTGACATGTCCCGTCAGTATTAAACAATCAGGGGAACATACTCTCCTCAATTATACTGTTCACCTGCTGACTTGTCCCGGGTATATTAAACCATCAGCGGAACACACTCTCCTCACTTATACTGTTCACCTGGCAACATGTCCCGTGAGTATTAAACAATCAGGGGAACACACTCTCCTCACTTATACTGTTGACCTGGTGACATGTTCCATCAGTATTAAACAATCAGGGGAACTCACTCTCCTCACTTATACTGTTCACCTGGTAACATGTCCCGTGTATATTAAACCATCAGGGGAACACACTCTCCTCACTTATACTGTTGACCTGGTGACATGTCCCGTCAGTATTAAACAATCAGGGGAACTCACTCTCCTCACTTATACTCTTCACCTGGTAACATGTCCCGTGCGTGTTAAACCATCAGGGGAACACACTCTCCTCACTTATACTGTTCAGCTGGTAACATGTCCCGTGAGTATTAAACAATCAAGGGAACACACTCTCCTCACTTATACTGTTCACCTGGCAACATGTCCCGTGAGTATTAAACAATCAGGGGAACACACTCTCCTCACTTATACTGTTCACCTGGTAACATGTCGCGTGCGTGTTAAACCATCAGGGGAACACACTCTCCTCTCTTATACTGTTCACCTGGTAACATGTCCCGTGCGTGTTAAACCATCAGGGGAACACACTCTCCTCACTTATACTGTTCACCTGGTGCCATGTCCTGGGTATATTAAACAATCAGGGGAAAACACCCTCCTCACTTACACTGTTCACCTGGTAACATGTCCCGTGTATATTAAACCATCAGGGGAACACACTCTCCTCAATTCTACTGTTCACCTGGTAACATGTCCCGTGAATATTAAACCATCAGGGGAAAGCATTCCCCTCACATATACTGTTCTCCAGGTAACATGTCCCGTGTATATGAAACCATCAGGGGAACACACTCTCCTCAATTAGACATTTCACTTGGTAACATGTCCCGAGAATATGAAACCATAAGGGGAACACATTCTCCTCAATTATACTGTTCACCAGGTGACATGTCCCGTGTGTATTAAACAATCAGGGGAACACACTCTCCTCAATTATACTGTTCAGCTGGTATAATGTCCCGTGCGTTTTAAACCATCAGGGGAACACACTCTCCTCACTTATACTGTTCACCTGGTATAATGTCCCGTGCGTGTTAAACCATCAGGGGAACACACTCTCGTCACTTATACTGTTCACCTGGTAACATGTACCTTGTATATTAAACCATCAGGGGAACACACTCTCCTCACTTATACTGTTCACCTGGTAACATGTCCCCTGTATATTAAACCATCAGGGTAACACATTCTCCTCACTTATACTGTTCACCTGGTGACATGAACCTTGTATATTAAACCATCAGGGGAACACACTCTCATCAATTATACATTTCACTTGGTGACATGTCCTGTGTATATTAAACCATCAGGGGAACACATCTCCTCAATTATACATTTCAATTGGTGAAATGTCCTGTGTATATTAAACCATCAGGGGAACACACTCTCCTCACTTATACTGTTCACCTGGTAACATGTCCCGTGCGTGTTAAACCATCAGGGGAACACAATCTCCTCACTTATACTGTTCACCTGGCAACATGTCCCGTGAGTATTAAACAATCAGGGGAACACACTCTCCTCACTTATACTGTTCACCTGGCAACATGACCTGTGAAAATTAAACCATCAGGGGAACACCTTCTCCTCACTTATACTGTTCACCTGGTAACATGTCCTGTGTGTATTAAACAATCAGAGGAACACATTCTCCTCACTTATACTATTCACCTGGAAACATGTCCCGTGAATATTAAACCATCAGGGGAAAGCACTCTCCTCACTTATCCTGTTCACCTGGTAACATGTCCCGTGTGCACTAAACCATCAGGGGAACACACTCTCCTCACATATACTGTTCACCTGGTGACATGTCCCGTCAGTATTAAACAATCAGGGGAACACACTCTCCTCAATTATACTGTTCACCTGCTGACTTGTCCCGGGTATATTAAACCATCAGCGGAACACACTCTCCTCACTTATACTGTTCACCTGGCAACATGTCCCGTGAGTATTAAACAATCAGGGGAACACACTCTCCTCACTTATACTGTTCACCTGGTAACATGTCCCGTGAATATTAAAGCATCAGGGGAAAGCACTCTCCTCACTTATCCTGTTCACCTGGTAACATGTCCCGTGTGCACTAAACCATCAGGGGAACACACTCTCCTCACTTATACTGTTCACCTGGTGACATGTCCCGTCAGTATTAAACAATCAGGGGAACACACTCTCCTCAATTATACTGTTCACCTGCTGACTTGTCCCGGGTACATTAAACCATCAGCGGAACACACTCTCCTCACTTATACTGTTCACCTTGTGACATGTCCCGTCGGTATTAAACAATCAGGGGAACACAATCTCCTCAATTATACTGTTCACCTGGTGACATGTCCCGTCAGTGTTAAACAATCAGGGGAACACACTCTCCTCACTTATACTGTTCACCTGCTGACTTGTCCCGGGTATATTAAACCATCAGCGGAACACACTCTCCTCACTTATACTGTTGACCTGGTGACATGTCCCGTCAGTATTAAACAATCAGGGGAACTCACTATCCTCACTTATACTCTTCACCTGGTAACATGTCCCGTGCGTGTTAAACCATCAGGGGAACACACTCTCCTCACTTATACTGTTCAGCTGGTAACATGTCCCGTGAGTATTAAACAATCAGGGGAACACACTCTCCTCACTTATCCTGTTCACCTGGTAATATGTCCTGTGTGTATTAAACAATCAGGGGAACACACTCTCCTCACTTATACTGTTCACCTGGTATAATGTCCCGTGCGTGTTAAACCATCAGGGGAGCACACTCTCCTCACTTATACTGTTCACCTGGCAACATGTCCCGTGAGTATTAAACAATCAGGGGAACACACTCTCCTCACTCATACTGTTCACCTGGTAACATGTCCCGTGCGTGTTAAACCATCAGGGGAACACACTCTCCTCACTTATACTGTTCACCTGGTAACATGTCCCGTGCGTGTTAAACCATCAGGGGAACACACTCTCCTCACTTATACTGTTCACCTGGTGCCATGCCCCGGGTATGTTAAACAATCAGGGGAATACACTCTCCTCACTTACACTGTTCACCTGGTAACGTGTCCCGTGTATATTAAACCATCAGGGGAGCACACTCTCCTCAATTATACTGTTCACCTGGTAACATGTCCCGTGAATATTAAAGCATCAGGGGAAAGCACTCCCCTCACATATACTGTTCTCCAGGTAACATGTCCCGTGTATATGAAACCATCAGGAGAACACATTCTCCTCAATTATACATTTCACTTGGTAACATGTCCCGAGTATATTAAACCATCAGGGGAACACACTCTCCTCAATTATACTGTTCACCAGGTGACATGTCCCGTGTGTATTAAACAATCAGGGGAACACACTCTCCTCACTTATACTGTTCACCTGGTATAATGTCCCGTGCGTGTTAAACCATCAGGGGAACACACTCTCCTCACTTATACTGTTCACCTGGTATAATGTCCCGTGCGTGTTAAACCATCAGGGGAACACACTCTCCTCACTTATACTGTTCACCTGGCAACATGTCCCGTGAGTATTAAACAATCAGGGGAACACACTCTCCTCACTTATACTGTTCACCTGGTAACATGTCCCGTGCGTGTTAAACCATCAGGAGAACACACTCTCCTCACTTATACTGTTCACCTGGCAACATGTCCCGTGAGTATTAAACAATCAGGGGAACACACTCTCCTCACTTATACTGTTCACCTGGCAACATGTCCTGTGAAAATTAAACCATCAGGGGAACACCTTCTCCTCACTTATACTGTTCACCTGGTAACATGTCCTGTGTGTATTAAACCATCAGAGGAACACACTCTCCTCACTTATAGTATTCACCTGGTAACATGTCCCGTGAATATCAAACCATCAGGGGAAAGCACTCTCCTCACTTATCCTGTTCACCTGGTAACATGTCCCGTGTGCACTAAACCATCAGGGGAATACACTCTCCTCACTTATACTGTTCACCTGGTGACATGTCCCGTCAGTATTAAACAATCAGGGGAACATACTCTCCTCAATTATACTGTTCACCTGCTGACTTGTCCCGGGTATATTAAACCATCAGCGGAACACACTCTCCTCACTTATACTGTTCACCTGGCAACATGTCCCGTGAGTATTAAACAATCAGGGGAACACACTCTCCTCACTTATACTGTTGACCTGGTGACATGTTCCATCAGTATTAAACAATCAGGGGAACTCACTCTCCTCACTTATACTGTTCACCTGGTAACATGTCCCGTGTATATTAAACCATCAGGGGAACACACCCTCCTCACTTATACTGTTGACCTGGTGACATGTCCCGTCAGTATTAAACAATCAGGGGAACTCACTCTCCTCACTTATACTCTTCACCTGGTAACATGTCCCGTGCGTGTTAAACCATCAGGGGAACACACTCTCCTCACTTATACTGTTCAGCTGGTAACATGTCCCGTGAGTATTAAACAATCAAGGGAACACACTCTCCTCACTTATACTGTTCACCTGGCAACATGTCCCGTGAGTATTAAACAATCAGGGGAACACACTCTCCTCACTTATACTGTTCACCTGGTAACATGTCGCGTGCGTGTTAAACCATCAGGGGAACACACTCTCCTCTCTTATACTGTTCACCTGGTAACATGTCCCGTGCGTGTTAAACCATCAGGGGAACACACTCTCCTCACTTATACTGTTCACCTGGTGCCATGTCCTGGGTATATTAAACAATCAGGGGAAAACACCCTCCTCACTTACACTGTTCACCTGGTAACATGTCCCGTGTATATTAAACCATCAGGGGAACACACTCTCCTCAATTCTACTGTTCACCTGGTAACATGTCCCGTGAATATTAAACCATCAGGGGAAAGCATTCCCCTCACATATACTGTTCTCCAGGTAACATGTCCCGTGTATATGAAACCATCAGGGGAACACACTCTCCTCAATTAGACATTTCACTTGGTAACATGTCCCGAGAATATGAAACCATAAGGGGAACACATTCTCCTCAATTATACTGTTCACCAGGTGACATGTCCCGTGTGTATTAAACAATCAGGGGAACACACTCTCCTCAATTATACTGTTCAGCTGGTATAATGTCCCGTGCGTTTTAAACCATCAGGGGAACACACTCTCCTCACTTATACTGTTCACCTGGTATAATGTCCCGTGCGTGTTAAACCATCAGGGGAACACACTCTCGTCACTTATACTGTTCACCTGGTAACATGTACCTTGTATATTAAACCATCAGGGGAACACACTCTCCTCACTTATACTGTTCACCTGGTAACATGTCCCCTGTATATTAAACCATCAGGGGAACACATTCTCCTCACTTATACTGTTCACCTGGTGACATGAACCTTGTATATTAAACCATCAGGGGAACACACTCTCATCAATTATACATTTCACTTGGTGACATGTCCTGTGTATATTAAACCATCAGGGGAACACATCTCCTCAATTATACATTTCAATTGGTGAAATGTCCTGTGTATATTAAACCATCAGGGGAACACACTCTCCTCACTTATACTGTTCACCTGGTAACATGTCCCGTGCGTGTTAAACCATCAGGGGAACACAATCTCCTCACTTATACTGTTCACCTGGCAACATGTCCCGTGAGTATTAAACAATCAGGGGAACACACTCTCCTCACTTATACTGTTCACCTGGCAACATGACCTGTGAAAATTAAACCATCAGGGGAACACCTTCTCCTCACTTATACTGTTCACCTGGTAACATGTCCTGTGTGTATTAAACAATCAGAGGAACACATTCTCCTCACTTATACTATTCACCTGGAAACATGTCCCGTGAATATTAAACCATCAGGGGAAAGCACTCTCCTCACTTATCCTGTTCACCTGGTAACATGTCCCGTGTGCACTAAACCATCAGGGGAACACACTCTCCTCACATATACTGTTCACCTGGTGACATGTCCCGTCAGTATTAAACAATCAGGGGAACACACTCTCCTCAATTATACTGTTCACCTGCTGACTTGTCCCGGGTACGTTAAACCATCAGCGGAACACACTCTCCTCACTTATACTGTTCACCTTGTGACATGTCCCGTCGGTATTAAACAATCAGGGGAACACAATCTCCTCAATTATACTGTTCACCTGGTAACATGTCCCGTGAATATTAAAGCATCAGGGGAAAGCACTCCCCTCACATATACTGTTCTCCAGGTAACATGTCCCGTGTATATGAAACCATCAGGAGAACACACTCTCCTCAATTATACATTTCACTTGGCAACATGTCCCGAGTATATTAAACCATCAGGGGAACACACTCTCCTCAATTATACTGTTCACCAGGTGACATGTCCCGTGTGTATTAAACAATCAGGGGAACACACTCTCCTCACTTATACTGTTCACCTGGTATAATGTCCCGTGCGTGTTAAACCATCAGGGGAACGCACTCTCCTCACTTATACTGTTCACCTGGTATAATGTCCCGTGCGTGTTAAACCATCAGGGGAACACACTCTCCTCACTTATACTGTTCACCTGGCAACATGTCCCGTGAGTATTAAACAATCAGGGGAACACACTCTCCTCACTTATACTGTTCACCTGGTAACAAGTCCCGTGCGTGTTAAACCATCAGGGCAACACACTCTCCTCACTTATACTGCTCACCTGGCAACATGTCCCGTGAGTATTAAACAATCAGGGGAACACACTCTCCTCACTTATACTGTTCACCTGGCAACATGTCCTGTGAAAATTAAACCATCAGGGGAACACATTCTCCTCACTTATACTGTTCACCTGGTGACATGAACCTTGTATATTAAACCATCAGGGGAACACACTCTCATCAATTATACATTTCACTTGGTGACATGTCCTGTGTATATTAAACCATCAGGGGAACACATCTCCTCAATTATACATTTCAATTGGTGAAATGTCCTGTGTATATTAAACCATCAGGGGAACACACTCTCCTCACTTATACTGTTCACCTGGTAACATGTCCCGTGCGTGTTAAACCATCAGGGGAACACAATCTCCTCACTTATACTGTTCACCTGGCAACATGTCCCGTGAGTATTAAACAATCAGGGGAACACACTCTCCTCACTTATACTGTTCACCTGGCAACATGACCTGTGAAAATTAAACCATCAGGGGAACACCTTCTCCTCACTTATACTGTTCACCTGGTAACATGTCCTGTGTGTATTAAACAATCAGAGGAACACATTCTCCTCACTTATACTATTCACCTGGAAACATGTCCCGTGAATATTAAACCATCAGGGGAAAGCACTCTCCTCACTTATCCTGTTCACCTGGTAACATGTCCCGTGTGCACTAAACCATCAGGGGAACACACTCTCCTCACATATACTGTTCACCTGGTGACATGTCCCGTCAGTATTAAACAATCAGGGGAACACACTCTCCTCAATTATACTGTTCACCTGCTGACTTGTCCCGGGTACGTTAAACCATCAGCGGAACACACTCTCCTCACTTATACTGTTCACCTTGTGACATGTCCCGTCGGTATTAAACAATCAGGGGAACACAATCTCCTCAATTATACTGTTCACCTGGTAACATGTCCCGTGAATATTAAAGCATCAGGGGAAAGCACTCCCCTCACATATACTGTTCTCCAGGTAACATGTCCCGTGTATATGAAACCATCAGGAGAACACACTCTCCTCAATTATACATTTCACTTGGTAACATGTCCCGAGTATATTAAACCATCAGGGGAACACACTCTCCTCAATTATACTGTTCACCAGGTGACATGTCCCGTGTGTATTAAACAATCAGGGGAACACACTCTCCTCACTTATACTGTTCACCTGGTATAATGTCCCGTGCGTGTTAAACCATCAGGGGAACGCACTCTCCTCACTTATACTGTTCACCTGGTATAATGTCCCGTGCGTGTTAAACCATCAGGGGAACACACTCTCCTCACTTATACTGTTCACCTGGCAACATGTCCCGTGAGTATTAAACAATCAGGGGAACACACTCTCCTCACTTATACTGTTCACCTGGTAACAAGTCCCGTGCGTGTTAAACCATCAGGGCAACACACTCTCCTCACTTATACTGCTCACCTGGCAACATGTCCCGTGAGTATTAAACAATCAGGGGAACACACTCTCCTCACTTATACTGTTCACCTGGCAACATGTCCTGTGAAAATTAAACCATCAGGGGAACACCTTCTCCTCACTTATACTGTTCACCTGGTAACATGTCCTGTGTGTATTAAACCATCAGAGGAACACACTCTCCTCACTTATACTATTCACCAGGTAACATGTCCCGTGAATATTAAACCATCAGGGGAAAGCACTCTCCTCACTTATCCTGTTCACCTGGTAACATGCCCCGTGTGCACTAAACCATCAGGGGAACACACTCTCCTCACTTATACTGTTCACCTGGTGACATGTCCCGTCAGTATTAAACAATCAGGGGAACACACTCTCCTCAATTATACTGTTCACCTGCTGACTTGTCCCGGGTATATTAAACCATCAGCGGAACACACTCTCCTCACTTATACTGTTCACCTGGCAACATGTCCCGTGAGTATTAAACCATCAGCGGAACACACTCTCCTCACTTATACTGTTCACCTGGCAACATGTCCCGTGAGTATTAAACAATCAGGGGAACACACTCTCCTCACTTATACTGTTCACCTGGTAACATGTCCCGTGAATATTAAAGCATCAGGGGAAAGCACTCTCCTCACTTATCCTGTTCACCTGGTAACATGTCCCGTGTGCACTAAACCATCAGGGGAACACGCTCTCCTCACTTATACTGTTCACCTGGTGACATGTCCCGTCAGTATTAAACAATCAGGGGAACACACTCTCCTCAATTATACTGTTCACCTGCTGACTTGTCCCGGGTATATTAAACCATCAGCGGAACACACTCTCCTCACTTATACTGTTCACCTTGTGACATGTCCCGTCAGTATTAAACAATCAGGGGAACACAATCTCCTCAATTATACTGTTCACCTGGTAACATGTCCCGTGAATATTAAAGCATCAGGGGAAAGCACTCCCCTCACATATACTGTTCTCCAGGTAACATGTCCCGTGTATATGAAACCATCAGGAGAACACACTCTCCTCAATTATACATTTCACTTGGTAACATGTCCCGAGTATATTAAACCATCAGGGGAACACACTCTCCTCAATTATACTGTTCACCAGGTGACATGTCCCGTGTGTATTAAACAATCAGGGGAACACACTCTCCTCGCTTATACTGTTCACCTGGCATAATGTCCCGTGCGTGTTAAACCATCAGGGGAACGCACTCTCCTCACTTATACTGTTCACCTGGTATAATGTCCCGTGCGTGTTAAACCATCAGGGGAACACACTCTCCTCACTTATACTGTTCACCTGGCAACATGTCCCGTGAGCATTAAACAATCAGGGGAATACACTCTCCTCACTTATACTGTTCACCTGGTAACATGTCCCGTGCGTGTTAAACCATCAGGGGAACACACTCTCCTCACTTATACTGTTCACCTGGCAACATGTCCTGTGAAAATTAAACCATCAGGGGAACACCTTCTCCTCACTTATACTGTTCACCTGGTAACATGTCCTGTGTGTATTAAACCATCAGAGGAACACACTCTCCTCACTTATACTATTCACCAGGTAACATGTCCCGTGAATATTAAACCATCAGGGGAAAGCACTCTCCTCACTTATCCTGTTCACCTGGTAACATGTCCCGTGTGCACTAAACCATCAGGGGAACACACTCTCCTCACTTATACTGTTCACCTGGTGCCATGTCCTGGGTATATAAAACAATCAGGGGAATACACCCTCCTCACTTACACTGTTCACCTGGTAACATGTCCCGTGTATATTAAACCATCAGGGGAACACACTCTCCTCAATTCTACTGTTCACCTGGTAACATGTCCCGTGAATATTAAACCATCAGGGGAAAGCACTCCCCTCACATATACTGTTCTCCAGGTAACATGTCCCGTGTATATGAAACCATCAGGGGAACACACTCTCCTCAGTTAGACATTTCACTTGGTAACATGTCCCGAGTATATTAAACCATCAGGGGAACACACTCTCCTCAATTATACTGTTCACCAGGTGACATGTCCCGTGTGTATTAAACAATCAGGGGAACACACTCTCCTCAATTATACTGTTCAGCTGGTATAATGTCCCGTGCGTTTTAAACCATCAGGGGAACACACTCTCCTCACTTATACTGTTCACCTGGTATAATGTCCCGTGCGTGTTAAACCATCAGGGGAACACACTCTCCTCACTTATACTGTTCTCCTGGTAACATGTACCTTGTATATTAAACCATCAGGGGAACACACTCTCCTCACTTATACTGTTCACCTGGTAACATGTCCCCTGTATATTAAACCATCAGGGGAACACACTCTCCTCACTTATATTGTTCACCTGGTAACATGAACCTTGTATATTAAACCATCAGGGGAACACACTCTCATCAATTATACATTTCACTTGGTGACATGTCCTGTGTATATTAAACCATCAGGGGAACAGATCTCCTCAATTATACATTTCACTTGGTGAAATGTCCTGTGTATATTAAACCATCAGGGGAACACACTCTCCTCAATTATACTGTTCACCTGGTAACATGTAGCTTGTATATTAAACGATCAGGGGAACACTCTCTCCTCAATTATACATTTCACTTGGTGACATGTCCTGTGTATATTAAACCATCAGGGGAACACATCTCCTCAATTATGCATTTCACTTGGTGACATGTCCTGTGTATATTAAACCATCAGGGGAACACACTCTCCTCACTTATACTGTTCACCAGGTGACATGTCCCGTATGTATTAAACCATCAGGGGAACACACTCTCCTCACTTATACTGTTCACCAGGTGACATGTCCCGTGTGTATTGAACATTCAGGAGAACACACTCTCCTCACTTATACTGTTCACCTGGTAACATGTCCCGTGTACATTAAACCATCAGGGGAACACACTCTCCTCACTTATACTGTTCACCAGGTGACATGGACCGTGTGTATTAAACCATCAGGGGAACACACTCTCCTCACTTATACTGTTCACCAGGTGACATGTCCCGTGTGTATTAAACCATCAGGGGAACACACTCTCCTCACTTATACTGTTCACCTGGCAACATGTCCCGTGAGTATTAAACAATCAGGGGAACACACTCTCCTCACTTATACTGTTCACCTGGTAACATGTCCCGTGCGTGTTAAACCATCAGGGGAACACACTCTCCTCACTTATACTCTTCACCTGGTGACATGTCCCGTGCGTGTTAAACCATCAGGTGAACACACTCTCCTCACTTATACTCTTCACCTCGTGACATGTCCCGGGTATATTAAACCATCAGCGGAACACACACTCCTCACTTATACTGTTCACCTGGTAACATGTCCCGTGCGTGTTAAACCATCAGGGGAACACAATCTCCTCACTTATACTGTTCACCTGGCAACATGTCCCGTGAGTATTAAACAATCAGGGGAACACACTCTCCTCACTTATACTGTTCACCTGGCAACATGTCCTGTGAAAATTAAACCATCAGGCGAACACCTTCTCCTCACTTATACTGTTCACCTGGTAACATGTCCTGTGTGTATTAAACCATCAGAGGAACACACTCTCCTCACTTATACTATTCACCTGGTAACATGTCCCGTGAATATTAAACCATTGGGGGAAAGCACTCTCCTCACTTATCCTGTTCACCTGGTAACATGTCCCGTGTGCACTAAACCATCAGGGGAACACACTCTCCTCACTTATACCGTTCACCTGGTGACATGTCCCGTCAGTATTAAACAATCAGGGGAACACACTCTCCTCAATTATACTGTTCACCTGCTGACATGTCCCGGGTATATTAAACCATCAGGGGAACACACTCTCCTCACTTATACTGTTCACCTGGCAACATGTCCCGTGCGTATTCAACAATCAGGGGAACACACTCTCCTCACTTATACTGTTGACCTGGTGACATGTTCCGTCAGTATTAAAAAATCAGGGGAACTCACTCTCCTCACTTATACTGTTCACCTGGTAACATGTCCCGTGTATATTAAACCATCAGGGGAACACACTCTCCTCACTTATACTGTTGACCTGGTGACATGTCCCGTCAGTATTAAACAATCAGGGCAACTCACTCTCCTCACTTATACTGTTCACCTGGTAACATGTCCCGTGAGTATTAAACAATCAGGGGAACACACTCTCCTCACTTATACTGTTCACCTGGCAACATGTCCCGTGAGTATTAAACAATCAGGGGAACACACTCTCCTCACTTATACTGTTCACCTGGTAACATGTCCCGTGCGTGTTAAACCATCAGGGGAACACACTCTCCTCACTTATACTGTTCACCTGGTAACATGTCCCGTGCGTGTTAAACCATCAGGGGAACACACTCTCCTCACTTATACTGTTCACCTGGTGCCATGTCCTGGGTATATTAAACAATCAGGGGAATACACCCTCCTCACTTACACTGTTCACCTGGTAACATGTCCCGTGTATATTAAACCATCAGGGGAACACACTCTCCTCAATTCTACTGTTCACCTGGTAACATGTCCCGTGAATATTAAACCATCAGGGGAAAGCACTCCCCTCACATATACTGTTCTCCAGGTAACATGTCCCGTGTATATGAAACCATCAGGGGAACACACTCTCCTCAATTATACATTTCACTTGCTAACATGTCCCGAGTATATTAAACCATCAGGGGAACACACTCTCATCAATTATACATTTCACTTGGTGACATGTCCTGTGTATATTAAACCATCAGGGGAGCACATCTCCTCAATTATGCATTTCACTTGGTGAAATGTCCTGAGTATATTAAACCATCAGGGGAACACACTCTCCTCAATTATACTGTTCACCTGGTAACATGTCCCCTGTATATTAAACCATCAGGGGAACACTCTCTCCTCACTTATACTGTTCACCTGGTAACATGTACCTTGTATATTAAACCATCAGGGGAGCACATCTCCTCAATTATACATTTCACTTGGTGACATGTCCTGTGTATATTAAACCATCAGGGGAACACATCTCCTCAATTACACATTTCACTTGGTGACATGTCCTGTGTATATTAAACCATCAGGGGAACACACTCTCCTCACTTATACTGTTCACCAGGTGACATGTCCCGTGTGTGATAAACCATCAGGGAAACACACTCTCCTCACTTATACTGTTCACCAGGTGACATGTCCCGTGTGTATTGAACATTCAGGAGAACACACTCTCCTCACTTATACTGTTCACCTGGTAACATGTCCCGTTTACATTAAACCATCAGGGGAACACACTCTCCTCACTTATACTGTTCACCAGGTGACATGTACCGTGTGTAATAAACCATCAGGGGAACACACTCTCCTCACTTATACTGTTCACCAGGTGACATGTCCCGTGTGTATTAAACCATCACGGGAACACACTCTCCTCACTTATAGTGTTCACCTGGCAACATGTCCCGTGTATATTAGACCATCAGGGGAACACACTCTCCTCACTTATACTGTTGACCTGGTGACATGTCCCGTCAGTATTAAACAATCAGGGGAACTCACTCTCCTCACTTATACTCTTCACCTGGTAACATGTCCCGTGCGTGTTAAACCATCAGGGGAACACACTCTCCTCACTTATACTGTTCAGCTGGAAACATGTCCCGTGAGTATTAAACAATAAGGGGAACACACTCTCCTCACTTATACTGTTCACCTGGCAACATGTCCCGTGAGTATTAAACAATCAGGGGAACACACTCTCCTCACTTATACTGTTCACCTGGTAACATGTCCCGTGCGTGTTAAACCATCAGGGGAGCACACTCTCCTCACTTATACTGTTCACCTGGTAACATGTCCCGTGCGTGTTAAACCATCAGGGGAACACACTCTCCTCACTTATACTGTTCACCTGGTAACATGTCCCGTGCGTGTTAAACCATCAGGGGAACACACTCTCCTCACTTATACTGTTCACCTGGTAACATGTCCCGTGCGTGTTAAACCATCAGGGGAACACACTCTCCTCACTTATACTGTTCACCTGGCAACATGTCCCGTGAGTATTAAACAATCAGGGGAACACACTCTCCTCACTTATACTGTTCACCTGGTAACATGTCCCGTTCGTGTTAAACCATCAGGGGAATACACCCTCCTCACTTACACTGTTCACCTGGTAACATGTCCAGTGAATATTAAACCATCAGGGGAAAGCACTCCCCTCACATATACTGTTCTCCAGGTAACATGTCCCGTGTATATGAAACCATCAGGGGAACACTCTCTCCTCAATTATACATTTCACTTGGTAACATGTCCCGAGTATATTAAACCATCAGGGGAACACACTCTCCTCAATTATGCTGTTCACCAGGTGACATGTCCCGTGAGTATTAAACAATCAGGGGAACACACTCTCCTCAATTATACTGTTCACCTGGCATAATGTCCCGTGCGTTTTAAACCATCAGGGGAACACACTCTCCTCACTTATACTGTTCACCTGGTATAATGTCCCGTGCGTGTTAAACCACCAGGGGAACACACTCTCCTCACTTATACTGTTCACCTGGCAACATGTCCCGTGAGTATTAAACAATCAGGGGAACACACTCTCCTCACTTATACTGTTCACCTGGTATCATGTCCCGTGCGTGTTAAACCATCAGGGGAACACACTCTCCTCACTTATGCTGTTCACCTGGCAACATGTCCTGTGAAAATTAAACCATCAGGGGAACACCTTCTCCTCACTTATACTGTTCACCTGGTAACATGTCCTCTGTGTATCAAACCATCAGAGGAACACACTCTCCTCACTTATACTATTCACCTGGTAACATGTCCCGTGAATATTAAACCATCAGGGGAAAGCACTCTCCTCACTTATACTGTTCACCTGGTAACATGAACCTTGTATATTAAACCATCAGGGGAACACACTCTCATCAATTATACATTTCACTTGGTGACATGTCCTGTGTATATTAAACCATCAGGGGAACACATCTCCTCAATTATGCATTTCACTTGGTGAAATGTCTTGTGTATATTAAACCATCAGGGGAACACACTCTCATCAATTATACTGTTCACCTGGTAACATGTCCCCTGTATATTAAACCATCAGGGGAACACTCTCTCCTCACTTATACTGTTCACCTGGTAACATGTACCTTGTATATTAAACCATAAGGGGAACACACTCCCCTCAATTCTACATTTCACTTGGTGACATGTCCTGTGTATATTAAACCATCAGGGGAACACATCTCCTCAATTATACATTTCACTTGGTGACATGTCCTGTGTATATTAAACCATCAGGGGAACACACTCTCCTCACTTATACTGTTCACCAGGTGACATGTCCCGTGTGTGATAAACCATCAGGGGAACACACTCTCCTCACTTATACTGTTCACCAGGTGACATGTCCCGTGTGTATTGAACATTCAGGAGAACACACTCTCCTCACTTATACTGTTCACCTGGTAACATGTCCCGTTTACATTAAACCATCAGGGGAACACACTCTCCTCACTTATACTGTTCACCAGGTGACATGTACCGTGTGTATTAAACCATCAGGGGAACACACTCTCCTCACTTATACTGTTCACCTGGTAACATGTCCCGTGTACATTAAACCATCAGGGGAACACACTCTCCTCACTTATACTGTTCACCAGGTGACATGTACCGTGTGTATTAAACCATCAGGGGAACACACTCTCCTCACTTATACTGTTCACCAGGTGACATGTCCCGTGTGTATTAAACCATCAGGGGAACACACTCTCCTCACTTATACTGTTCACCTGGCAACATGTCCCGTGAGTATTAAACAATCAGGGGAACACACTCTCCTCACTTATACTGTTCACCTGGTAACATGTCCCGTGCGTGTTAAACCATCAGGGGAACACACTCTCCTCACTTATACTCTTCACCTGGTGACATGTCCCTTGCGTGTTAAACCATCAGGGGAACACACTCTCCTCACTTATACTCTTCACCTGGTGACATGTCCCGGGTATATTAAACCATCAGCGGAACACACTCTCCTCACTTATACTGTTCACCTGGTAACATGTCCCGTGCGTGTTAAACCATCAGGGAAACACAATCTCCTCACTTATACTGTTCACCTGGCAACATGTCCCGTGAGTATTAAACAATCAGGGGAACACACTCTCCTCACTTATACTGTTCACCTGGAAACATGTCCTGTGAAAATTAAACCATCAGGGGAACACCTTCTCCTCACTTATACTGTTCACCTGGTAACATGTCCTGTGTGTATTAAAACATCAGAGGAACACACTCTCCTCACTTATACTATTCACCTGGTAACATGTCCCGTGAATATTAAACCATCAGGGGAAAGCACTCTCCTCACTTATCCTGTTCACCTGGTAACATGTCCCGTGTGCACTAAACCATCAGGGGAACACACTCTCCTCACTTATACTGTTCACCTGGTGACATGTCCCGTCAGTATTAAACAATCAGGGGAACACACTCTCCTCAATTATACTGTTCACCTGCTGACTTGTCCCGGGTATATTAAACCATCAGCAGAACACACTCTCCTCACTTATACTGTTCACCTGGCAACATGTCCGGTGCGTATTAAACAATCAGGGGAACACACTCTCCTCACTTATACTGTTGACCTGGTGACATGTTCCGTCAGTATTAAACAATCAGGGGAACTCACTCTCCTCACTTATACTGTTCACCTGGTAACATGTCCCGTGTATATTAAACCATCAGGGGAACACACTCTCCTCACTTATACTGTTGACCTGGTGACATGTCCCGTCAGTATTAAACAATCAGGGCAACTCACTCTCCTCACTTATACTCTTCACCTGGTAACATGTCCCTTGCGTGTTAAACCATCGGGGAACACACTCTCCTCACTTATACTGTTCAGCTGGTAACATGTCCCGTGAGTATTAAACAATCAGGGGAACACACTCTCCTCACTTATACTGTTCACCTGGCAACATGTCCCGTGAGTATTAAACAATCAGGGGAACACACTCTCCTCACTTATACTGTTCACCTGGAAACATGTCCTGTGAAAATTAAACCATCAGGGGAACACCTTCTCCTCACTTATACTGTTCACCTGGTAACATGTCCTGTGTGTATTAAAACATCAGAGGAACACACTCTCCTCACTTATACTATTCACCTGGTAACATGTCCCGTGAATATTAAACCATCAGGGGAAAGCACTCTCCTCACTTATCCTGTTCACCTGGTAACATGTCCCGTGTGCACTAAACCATCAGGGGAACACACTCTCCTCACTTATACTGTTCACCTGGTGACATGTCCCGTCAGTATTAAACAATCAGGGGAACACACTCTCCTCAATTATACTGTTCACCTGCTGACTTGTCCCGGGTATATTAAACCATCAGCAGAACACACTCTCCTCACTTATACTGTTCACCTGGCAACATGTCCGGTGCGTATTAAACAATCAGGGGAACACACTCTCCTCACTTATACTGTTGACCTGGTGACATGTTCCGTCAGTATTAAACAATCAGGGGAACTCACTCTCCTCACTTATACTGTTCACCTGGTAACATGTCCCGTGTATATTAAACCATCAGGGGAACACACTCTCCTCACTTATACTGTTGACCTGGTGACATGTCCCGTCAGTATTAAACAATCAGGGCAACTCACTCTCCTCACTTATACTCTTCACCTGGTAACATGTCCCTTGCGTGTTAAACCATCGGGGAACACACTCTCCTCACTTATACTGTTCAGCTGGTAACATGTCCCGTGAGTATTAAACAATCAGGGGAACACACTCTCCTCACTTATACTGTTCACCTGGCAACATGTCCCGTGAGTATTAAACAATCAGGGCAACTCACTCTCCTCACTTATACTCTTCACCTGGTAACATGTCCCTTGCGTGTTAAACCATCGGGGAACACACTCTCCTCACTTATACTGTTCACCAGGTGACATGTCCCGTGTGTGATAAACCATCAGGGGAACACACTCTCCTCACTTATACTGTTCACCAGGTGACATGTCCCGTGTGTATTGAACATTCAGGAGAACACACTCTCCTCACTTATACTGTTCACCTGGTAACATGTCCCGTTTACACTAAACCATCAGGGGAACACACTCTCCTCACTTATACTGTTCACCTGGCAACATGTCCCGTGAGTATTAAACAATCAGGGGAACACACTCTCCTCACTTATACTGTTCACCTGGTAACATGTCCCGTGCGTGTTAAACCATCAGGGGAACACACTCTCCTCACTTATACTGTTCACCTGGTGCCATGTCCTGGGTATATTAAACAATCAGGGGAATACACCCTCCTCACTTACACTGTTCACCTGGTAACATGTCCCGTGTATATTAAACCATCAGGGGAACACACTCTCCTCAATTCTACTGTTCACCTGGTAACATGTCCCGTGAATATTAAACCATCAGGGGAAAGCACTCCCCTCACATATACTGTTCTCCAGGTAACATGTCCTGTGTATATGAAACCATCAGGGGAACACACTCTCCTCAATTATACATTTCACTTGGTAACATGTCCCGAGTATATTAAACCATCAGGGGAACACACTCTCATCAATTATACATTTCACTTGGTGACATGTCCTGTGTATATTAAACCATCAGGGGAGCACATCTCCTCAATTATGCATTTCACTTGGTGAAATGTCCTGTGTATATTAAACCATCAGGGGAACACACTCTCCTCAATTATACTGTTCACCTGGTAACATGTCCCCTGTATATTAAACCATCAGGGGAACACTCTCTCGTCACTTATACTGTTCACCTGGTAACATGTACCTTGTATATTAAACCATCAGGGGAACACACTCTCCTCAATTATACATTTCACTTGGTGACATGTCCTGTGTATATTAAACCATCAGGGGAACACATCTCCTCAATTATACATATCACTTGGTGACATGTCCTGCGTATATTAAACCATCAGGGGAACACACTCTCCTCACTTATACTGTTCACCAGGTGACATGTCCCGTGTGTGATAAACCATCAGGGGAACACACTCTCCTCACTTATACTGTTCACCAGGTGACATGTCCCGTGTGTATAGAACATTCAGGAGAACACACTCTCCTCACTTATACTGTTCACCTGGTAACATGTCCCGTTTACACTAAACCATCAGGGGAACACACTCTCCTCACTTATACTGTTCACCCGGTGACATGCACCGTGTGTATTAAACCATCAGGGGAACACACTCTCCTCACTTATACTGTTCACCAGGTGACATGTCCCGTGTGTATTAAACCATCACGGGAACACGCTCTCCTCACTTATACTGTTCACCTGGCAACATGTCCCGTGTATATTAAACCATCAGGGGAACACACTCTCCTCACTTATACTGTTGACCTGGTGACATGTCCCGTCAGTATTAAACAATCAGGGGAACTCACTCTCCTCACTTATACTCTTCACCTGGTAACATGTCCCGTGCGTGTTAAACCATCAGGGGAACACACTCTCCTCACTTATACTGTTCAGCTGGTAACATGTCCCGTGAGTATTAAACAATCAGGGGAACACACTCTCCTCACTTATACTGTTCACCTGGTAACATGTCCCGTGCGTGTTAAACCATCAGGGGAACACACTCTCCTCACTTATACTGTTCACCTGGTAACATGTCCCGTGCGTGTTAAACCATCAGGGGAACACACTCGCCTCACTTAGACTGTTCACCTGGTGCCATGTCCTGGGTATATTAAACAATCAGGGGAATACACCCTCCTCACTTACACTGTTCACCTGGTAACATGTCCCGTGAATATTAAACCATCAGGGGAAAGCACTCCCCTCACATATACTGTTCTCCAGGTAACATGTCCCGTGTATATGAAACCATCAGGGGAACACTCTCTCCTCAATTATACATTTCACTTGGTAACATGTCCCGAGTATATTAAACCATCAGGGGAACACACTCTCCTCAATTATACTGTTCACCAGGTGACATGTCCCGTGTGTATTAAACAATCAGGGGAACACACTCTCCTCAATTATACTGTTCACCTGGTATAATGTCCCGTGCGTTTTAAAACATCAGGGGAACACACTCTCCTCACTTATACTGTTCACCTGGTATAATGTCCCGTGCGTGTTAAACCACCAGGGGAACACACTCTCCTCACTTATACTGTTCACCTGGCAACATGTCCCGTGAGTATTAAACAATCAGGGGAACACACTCTCCTCACTTATACTGTTCACCTGGTAACATGTCCCGTGCGTGTTAAACCATCAGGGGAACATACTCTCCTCACATATGCTGTTCACCTGGCAACATGTCCTGTGAAAATTAAACCATCAGGGGAAAGCACTCTCCTCACTTATACTGTTCACCTGGTAACATGAACCTTGTATATTAAACCATCAGGGGAACACACTCTCATCAATTATACATTTCACTTGGTGACATGTCCTGTGTATATTAAACCATTAGGGGAACACATCTCCTCAATTATGCATTTCACTTGGTGAAATGTCCTGTGTATATTAAACCATCAGGGGAACACACTCTCCTCAATTATACTGTTCACCTGGTAACATGTCCCCTGTATATTAAACCATCAAGGGAACACTCTCTCCTCACTTATACTGTTCACCTGGTAACATGTACCTTGTATATTAAACCATCAGGGGAACACACTCTCCTCAATTATACATTTCACTTGGTGACATGTCCTGTGTATATTAAACCATCAGGGGAACACACTCTCCTCACTTATACTGTTCACCATGTGACATGTCCCGTGTGTGATAAACCATCAGGGGAACACACTCTCCTCACTTATACTGTTCACCAGGTGACATGTCCCGTGTGTATTGAACATTCAGGAGAACACACTCTCCTCACTTATACTGTTCACCTGGTAACATGTCCCGTTTACATTAAACCATCAGGGGAACACACTCTCCTCACTTATACTGTTCACCAGGTGACATGTACCGTGTGTATTAAACCATCAGGGGAACACACTCTCCTCACTTATACTGTTCACCAGGTGACATGTCCCGTGTGTATTAAACCATCACGGGAACACACTCTCCTCACTTATACTGTTCACCTGGCAACATGTCCCGTGAGTATTAAACAATCAGGGGAACACACTCTCCTCACTTATACTGTTCACCTGGTAACATGTCCCGTGCGTGGTAAACCTTCAGGGAACACACTCTCCTCACCTGTACTCTTCACCTGGTGACATGTCCCTTGCGTGTTGAACCATCAGGGCAACACACTCTCCTCACTTATACTCTTCACCTGGTGACATGTCCCGGGTATATTAAACCATCAGCGGAACACACTCTCCTCACTTATACTGTTCACCTGGTAACATGTCCCGTGCGTGTTAAACCATCAGGGGAACACAATCTCCTCACTTATACTGTTCACCTGGCAACATGTCCCGTGAGTATTAAACAATCAGGGGAACACACTCTCCTCACTTATACTGTTCACCTGGCAACATGTCCTGTGAAAATTAAACCATCAGGGGAACACCTTCTCCTCACTTATACTGTTCACCTGGTAACATGTCCTGTGTGTATTAAACCATCAGAGGAACACACTCTCCTCACTTATACTATTCACCCGGTAACATGTCCCGTGAATATTAAACCATCAGGGGAAAGCACTCTCCTCACTTATCCTGTTCACCTGGTAACATGTCCCGAGTGCATTAAACCATCAGCGGAACACACTCTCCTCACTTATACTGTTCACCTGGTGACATGTCCTGTCAGTATTAAACAATCAGGGGAACACACTCTCCTCACTTATACTGTTCACCTGCTGACTTGTCCCGGGTATATTAAACCATCAGCGGAACACACTCTCCTCACTTATACTGTTGACCTGGTGACATGTCCCGTCAGTATTAAACAATCAGGGGAACTCACTCTCCTCACTTATACTCTTCACCTGGTCACATGTCCCGTGAGTGTTAAACCATCAGGGGAACACACTCTCCTCACTTAAACTGTTCAGCTGGTCACATGTCCCGTGAGTATTAAACAATCAGGGGAACACACTCTCCTCACTTATACTGTTCACCTCGTAATATGTCCTGTGTGTATTAAACAATCAGGGGAACACACTCTCCTCAATTCTACTGTTCACCTGGTAACATGTCCCGTGAATATTAAACCATCAGGGGAAAGCACTCCCCTCACATATACTGTTCTCCAGGTAACATGTCCCGTGTATATGAAACCATCAGGGGAACACACTCTCCTCAATTATACATTTCACTTGGTAACATGTCCCGAGTATATTAAACCATCAGGGGAACACACTCTCATCAATTATACATTTCACTTGGTGACATGTCCTGTGTATATTAAACCATCAGGGGAGCACATCTCCTCAATTATGCATTTCACTTGGTGAAATGTCCTGTGTATATTAAACCATCAGGGGAACACACTCTCCTCAATTATACTGTTCACCTGGTAACATGTCCCCTGTATATTAAACCATCAGGGGAACACTCTCTCCTCACTTATACTGTTCACCTGGTAACATGTACCTTGTATATTAAACCATCAGGGGAACACACTCTCCTCAATTATACATTTCACTTGGTGACATGTCCTGTGTATATTAAACCATCAGGGGAACACATCTCCTCAATTATACATTTCACTTGGAGACATGTCCTGCGTATATTAAACCATCAGGGGAACACACTCTCCTCACTTATACTGTTCACCAGGTGACATGTCCCGTGTGTGATAAACCATCAGGGGAACACACTCTCCTCACTTATACTGTTCACCAGGTGACATGTCCCGTGTGTATTGAACATTCAGGAGAACACACTCTCCTCACTTATACTGTTCACCTGGTAACATGTCCCGTTTACACTAAACCATCAGGGGAACACACTCTCCTCACTTATACTGTTCACCTGGCAACATGTCCCGTGAGTATTAAACAATCAGGGGAACACACTCTCCTCACTTATACTGTTCACCTGGTAACATGTCCCGTGCGTGTTAAACCATCAGGGGAACACACTCTCCTCACTTATACTGTTCACCTGGTGCCATGTCCTGGGTATATTAAACAATCAGGGGAATACACCCTCCTCACTTACACTGTTCACCTGGTAACATGTCCCGTGTATATTAAACCATCAGGGGAACACACTCTCCTCAATTCTACTGTTCACCTGGTAACATGTCCCGTGAATATTAAACCATCAGGGGAAAGCACTCCCCTCACATATACTGTTCTCCAGGTAACATGTCCCGTCTATATGAAACCATCAGGGGAACACACTCTCCTCAATTATACATTTCACTTGGTAACATGTCCCGAGTATATTAAACCATCAGGGGAACACACTCTCATCAATTATACATTTCACTTGGTG
This sequence comes from Heterodontus francisci, assembly GCF_036365525.1. Lineage (NCBI taxonomy): Eukaryota > Metazoa > Chordata > Chondrichthyes > Heterodontiformes > Heterodontidae > Heterodontus > Heterodontus francisci. The sequence goes on from NW_027141820.1 coordinate 6,896,195, forward strand.
ACATGTCCTGTGTATATTAAACCATCAGGGGAGCACATCTCCTCAATTATGCATTTCACTTGGTGAAATGTCCTGTGTATATTAAACCATCAGGGGAACACACTCTCCTCAATTATACTGTTCACCTGGTAACATGTCCCCTGTATATTAAACCATCAGGGGAACACTCTCTCCTCACTTATACTGTTCACCTGGTAACATGTACCTTGTATATTAAACCATCAGGGGAACACACTCTCCTCAATTATACATTTCACTTGGTGACATGTCCTGTGTATATTAAACCATCAGGGGAACACATCTCCTCAATTATACATTTCACTTGGTGACATGTCCTGCGTATATTAAACCATCAGGGGAACACACTCTCCTCACTTATACTGTTCACCAGGTGACATGTCCCGTGTGTGATAAGCCATCAGGGGAACACACTCTCCTCACTTATACTGTTCACCAGGTGACATGTCCCGTGTGTATTGAACATTCAGGAGAACACACTCTCCTCACTTATACTGTTCACCTGGTAACATGTCCCGTTTACACTAAACCATCAGGGGAAAACACTCTCCTCACTTATACTGTTCACCCGGTGACATGCACCGTGTGTATTAAACCATCAGGGGAACACACTCTCCTCACTTATACTGTTCACCAGGTGACATGTCCCGTGTGTATTAAACCATCACGGGAACACGCTCTCCTCACTTATACTGTTCACCTGGCAACATGTCCCGTGTATATTAAACCATCAGGGGAACACACTCTCCTCACTTATACTGTTGACCTGGTGACATGTCCCGTCAGTATTAAACAATCAGGGGAACTCACTCTCCTCACTTATACTCTTCACCTGGTAACATGTCCCGTGCGTGTTAAACCATCAGGGGAACACACTCTCCTCACTTATACTGTTCAGCTGGTAACATGTCCCGTGAGTATTAAACAATCAGGGGAACACACTCTCCTCACTTATACTGTTCACCTGGTAACATGTCCCGTGCGTGTTAAACCATCAGGGGAACACACTCTCCTCACTTATACTGTTCACCTGGTAACATGTCCCGTGCGTGTTAAACCATCAGGGGAACACACTCGCCTCACTTAGACTGTTCACCTGGTGCCATGTCCTGGGTATATTAAACAATCAGGGGAATACACCCTCCTCACTTACACTGTTCACCTGGTAACATGACCCGTGAATATTAAAACATCAGGGGAAAGCACTCCCCTCACATATACTGTTCTCCAGGTAACATGTCCCGTGTATATGAAACCATCAGGGGAACACTCTCTCCTCAATTATACATTTCACTTGGTAACATGTCCCGAGTATATTAAACCATCAGGGGAACACACTCTCCTCAATTATACTGTTCACCAGGTGACATGTCCCGTGTGTATTAAACAATCAGGGGAACACACTCTCCTCAATTATACTGTTCACCTGGTATAATGTCCCGTGCGTTTTAAACCATCAGGGGAACACACTCTCCTCACTTATACTGTTCACCTGGCAACATGTCCCGTGAGTATTAAACAATCAGGGGAACACACTCTCCTCACTTATACTGTTCACCTGGTAACATGTCCCGTGCGTGTTAAACCATCAGGGGAACACACTCTCCTCACTTATGCTGTTCACCTGGCAACATGTCCTGTGAAAATTAAACCATCAGGGGAAAGCACTCTCCTCACTTATACTGTTCACCTGGTAACATGAACCTTGTATATTAAACCATCAGGGGAACACACTCTCATCAATTATACATTTCACTTGGTGACATGTCCTGTGTATATTAAACCATCAGGGGAACACATCTCCTCAATTATGCATTTCACTTGGTGAAATGTCCTGTGTATATTAAACCATCAGGGGAACACACTCTCCTCAATTATACTGTTCACCTGGTAACATGTCCCCTGTATATTAAACCATCAAGGGAACACTCTCTCCTCACTTATACTGTTCACCTGGTAACATGTACCTTGTATATTAAACCATCAGGGGAACACATTCTCCTCAATTATACATTTCACTTGGTGACATGTCCTGTGTATATTAAACCATCAGGGGAACACACTCTCCTCACTTATACTGTTCACCAGGTGACATGTCCCGTGTGTGATAAACCATCAGGGGAACACACTCTCCTCACTTATACTGTTCACCAGGTGACATGTCCCGTGTGTATTGAACATTCAGGAGAACACACTCTCCTCACTCATACTGTTCACCTGGTAACATGTCCCGTTTACATTAAACCATCAGGGGAACACACTCTCCTCACTTATACTGTTCACCAGGTGACATGTACCGTGTGTATTAAACCATCAGGGGAACACACTCTCCTCACTTATACTGTTCACCGGGTGACATGTCCCGTGTGTATTAAACCATCACGGGAACACACTCTCCTCACTTATACTGTTCACCTGGTAACATGTCCCGTGCGTGGTAAACCATCAGGGAACACACTCTCCTCACCTGTACTCTTCACCTGGTGACATGTCCCGTGCGTGTTGAACCATCAGGGCAACACACTCTCCTCACTTATACTCTTCACCTGGTGACATGTCCCGGGTATATTAAACCATCAGCGGAACACACTCTCCTCACTTATACTGTTCACCTGGTAACATGTCCCGTGCGTGTTAAACCATCAGGGGAACACAATCTCCTCACTTATACTGTTCACCTGGCAACATGTCCCGTGAGTATTAAACAATCAGGGGAACACACTCTCCTCACTTATACTGTTCACCTGGCAACATGTCCTGTGAAAATTAAACCATCAGGGGAACACCTTCTCCTCACTTATACTGTTCACCTGGTAACATGTCCTGTGTGTATTAAACCATCAGAGGAACACACTCTCCTCACTTATACTATTCACCTGGTGACATGTCCCGTGCGTGTTGAACCATCAGGGCAACACACTCTCCTCACTTATACTCTTCACCTGGTGACATGTCCCGTGAATATTAAACCATCAGGGGAAAGCACTCTCCTCACTTATCCTGTTCACCTGGTAACATGTCCCGAGTGCATTAAACCATCAGGGGAACACACTCTCCTCACTTATACTGTTCACCTGGTGACATGTCCTGTCAGTATTAAACAATCAGGGGAACACACTCTCCTCACTTATACTGTTCACCTGCTGACTTGTCCCGGGTACATTAAACCATCAGCGGAACACACTCTCCTCACTTATACTGTTGACCTGGTGACATGTCCCGTCAGTATTAAACAATCAGGGGAACTCACTCTCCTCACTTATACTCTTCACCTGGTCACATGTCCCATGCGTGTTAAACCATCAGGGGAACACATTCTCCTCACTTATACTGTTCAGCTGGTAACATGTCCCGTGAGTATTAAACAATCAGGGGAACACACTCTCCTCACTTATACTGTTCACGTCGTAATATGTCCTGTGTGTATTACACAATCAGGGGAACACACTCTCCTCACTTATACTGTTCACCTGTTATAATGTCCCGTGCGTGTTAAACCATCAGGGGAACACACTCTCCTCACTTATACTGTTCACCTGGCAACATGTCCCGTGAGTATTAAACAATCAGGGGAACACACTCTCCTCACTTATACTGTTCACCTGGTAACATGTCCCGTGCGTGTTAAACCATCAGCGGAACACACTCTCCTCACTTATACTGTTCACCTGGTAACATGTCCCGTGCGTGTTAAACCATCAGGGGAACACACTCTCCTCACTTATACTGTTCACCTGGTGCCATGTCCCGGGTATATTAAACAATCAGGGGAATACACTCTCCTCACTTACACTGTTCACCTGGTAACATGTCCCGTGTATATTAAACCATCAGGGGAACAAACTCTCCTCAATTATACTGTTCACCTGGTAACATGTCCCGTGAATATTAAACCATCGGGGGAAAGCACTCCCCTCACATATACTGTTCTCCAGGTATCATGTCCCGTGTATATGAAACCATCAGGGGAACACACTCTCCTCAATTATACATTTCACTTGGTAACATGTCCCGAGTATATTAAACCATCAGGGGAACACACTCTCCTCAATTATACTGTTCACCAGGTGACATGTCCCGTGTGTATTAAACAATCAGGGGAACACACTCTCCTCACTTATACTGTTCACCTGGTATAATGTCCCGTGCGTGTTAAACCATCAGGGGAACACACTCTCCTCACTTATACGGTTCACCTGGTATAATGTCCCGTGCGTGTTAAACCATCAGGGGAACACACTCTCCTCACTTATACTGTTCACCTGGCAACATGTCCCGTGAGTATTAAACAATCAGGGGAACACACTCTGTTCACTTATACTGTTCACCTGGTAAAATGTCCCGTGCGTGTTATACCATCAGGGGAACACACTCTCCTCACTTATACTGTTCACCTGGCAACATGTCCCGTGAGTATTAAACAATCAGCGGAACACACTCTCCTCACTTATACTGTTCACCTGGCAACATGTCCTGTGAAAATTAAACCATCAGGGGAACACCTTCTCCTCACTTATACTGTTCACCTGGTAACATGTCATGTGTGTATTAAACCATCAGAGGAACACACTCTCCTCACTTCTACTATTCACCTGGTAACATGTCCCGTGAATATTAAACCATCAGGGGAAAGCACTCTACTCACTTATCCTGTTCACCTGGTAACATGTCCCGTGTGCATTAAACCATCAGGGGAACACACTCTCCTCACTTATACTGTTCACCTGGTGACATGTCCCGTCAGTATTAAACAATCAGGGGAACACACTCTCCTCAATTATACTGTTCACCTGCTGACTTGTCCCTGGTATATTAAACCATCAGCGGAACACACTCTCCTCACTTATACTGTTCACCTGGCAACATGTCCCGTGAGTATTAAACAATCAGGGGAACACACTCTCCTCACTTATACTGTTGACCTGGTGACATGTCCCGTCAGTATTAAACAATCAGGGGAACTCACTCTCCTCACTTATACTGTTCACCTGGTAACATGTCCCGTGTATATTAACCCATCAGGGGAACACCTTCTCCTCACATATACTGTTCACCTGGTAACATGTCCTGTGTGTATTAAACCATCAGAGGAACACACTCTCCTCACTTATACTGTTCACCTGGTAACATGTCCCGTGAATATTAAACCATCAGGGGAAAGCACTGTCCTCACTTATCCTGTTCACCTGGTAACATGTCCCGTGTGCATTAAACCATCAGGGGAACACACTCTCCTCACTTATACTGTTCACCTGGTGACATGTCCCGTCAGTATTAAACAATCAGGGGAACACACTCTCCTCAATTATACTGTTCACCTGCTGACTTGTCCCGGGTATATTAAACCATCAGCGGATCACACTCTCCTCACTTATACTGTTCACCTGGCAACATGTCCCGTGAGTATTAAACAATCAGGGGAACACACTCTCCTCACTTATACTGTTGACCTGGTGACATGTCCCGTCAGTATTAAACAATCAGGGGAACTCACTCTCCTCACTTATACTGTTCACCTGGTAACATGTACCTTGTATATTAAACCATAAGGGGAACACACTCTCCTCAATTATACATTTCACTTGGTGACATGTCCTGTGTATATTAAACCATCAGGGGAAAGCACTCTCCTCACTTATACTGTTCACCTGGTAACATGTACCTTGTATATTAAACCATTAGGGGAACACACACTCCTCAATTATACATTTCACTTGGTGACATGTCCTGTGTATATTAAACCATCAGGGGAAAGCACTCTCCTCACTTATCCTGTTCACCTGGTAACATGTCCCGAGTGCATTAAACCATCAGGGGAACACACTCTCCTCACTTATACTGTTCACCTGGTGACATGTCCTGTCAGTATTAAACAATCAGGGGAACACACTCTCCTCACTTATACTGTTCACCTGCTGACTTGTCCCGGGTATATTAAACCATCAGCGGAACACACTCTCCTCACTTATACTGTTGACCTGGTGACATGTCCCGTCAGTATTAAACAATCAGGGGAACTCACTCTCCTCACTTATACTCTTCACCTGGTCACATGTCCCATGCGTGTTAAACCATCAGGGGAACACACTCTCCTCACTTATACTGTTCAGCTGGTAACATGTCCCGTGAGTATTAAACAATCAGGGGAACACACTCTCCTCACTTATACTGTTCACCTCGTAATATGTCCTGTGTGTATTAAACAATCAGGGGAACACACTCTCCTCACTTATACTGTTCACCTGTTATAATGTCCCGTGCGTGTTAAACCATCAGGGGAACACACTCTCCTCACTTATACTGTTCACCTGGCAACATGTCCCGTGAGTATTAAACAATCAGGGGAACACACTCTCCTCACTTATACTGTTCACCTGGTAACATGTCCCGTGCGTGTTAAACCATCAGGGGAACACACTCTCCTCACTTATACTGTTCACCTGGTAACATGTCCCGTGCGTGTTAAACCATCAGGGGAACACACTCTCCTCACTTATACTGTTCACCTGGTGCCATGTCCCGGGTATATTAAACAATCAGGGGAATACACTCTCCTCACTTACACTGTTCACCTGGTAACATGTCCCGTGTATATTAAACCATCAGGGGAACAAACTCTCCTCAATTATACTGTTCACCTGGTAACATGTCCCGTGAATGTTAAACCATCAGGGGAAAGCACTCCCCTCACATATACTGTTCTCCAGGTGTCATGTCCCGTGTATATGAAACCATCAGGGGAACACACTCTCCTCAATTATACATTTCACTTGGTAACATGTCCCGAGTATATTAAACCATCAGGGGAACACACTCTCCTCAATTATACTGTTCACCAGGTGACATGTCCCGTGTGTATTAAACAATCAGGGGAACACACTCTCCTCACTTATACTGTTCACCTGGTATAATGTCCCGTGCGTGTTAAACCATCAGGGGAACACACTCTCCTCACTTATACGGTTCACCTGGTATAATGTCCCGTGCGTGTTAAACCATCAGGGGAACACACTCTCCTCACTTATACTGTTCACCTGGCAACATGTCCCGTGAGTATTAAACAATCAGGGGAACACACTCTCCTCGCTTATACTGTTCACCTGGCAACATGTCCTGTGAAAATTAAACCATCAGGGGAACACCTTCTCCTCACTTATACTGTTCACCTGGTAACATGTCCTGTGTGTATTAAACCATCAGAGGAACACACTCTCCTCACTTCTACTATTCACCTGGTAACATGTCCCGTGAATATTAAACCATCAGGGGAAAGCACTCTACTCACTTATCCTGTTCACCTGGTAACATGTCCCGTGTGCATTAAACCATCAGGGGAACACACTCTCCTCACTTATACTGTTCACCTGGTGACATGTCCCGTCAGTATTAAACAATCAGGGGAACACACTCTCCTCAATTATACTGTTCACCTGCTGACTTGTCCCTGGTATATTAAACCATCAGCGGAACACACTCTCCTCACTTATACTGTTCACCTGGCAACATGTCCCGTGAGTATTAAACAATCAGGGGAACACACTCTCCTCACTTATACTGTTGACCTGGTGACATGTCCCGTCAGTATTAAACAATCAGGGGAACTCACTCTCCTCACTTATACTGTTCACCTGGTAACATGTCCCGTGTATATTAACCCATCAGGGGAACACCTTCTCCTCACTTATACTGTTCACATGGTAACATGTCCTGTGTGTATTAAACCATCAGAGGAACACACTCTCCTCACTTATACTATTCACCTGGTAACGTGTCCCGTGAATATTAAACCATCAGGGGAAAGCACTCTCCTCACTTATCCTGTTCACCTGGTAACATGTCCCGTGTGCATTAAACCATCAGGGGAACACACTCTCCTCACTTATGCTGTTCACCTGGTGACATGTCCCGTCAGTATTAAACAATCAGGGGAACACACTCTCCTCAATTATACTGTTCACCTGCTGACTTGTCCCGGGTATATTAAACCATCAGCGGAACACACTCTCCTCACTTATACTGTTCACCTGGCAACATGTCCGGTGAGTATTAAACAATCAGGGGAACACACTCTCTTCACTTATACTGTTGACCTGGTGACATGTCGTGTCAGTATTAAACAATCAGGGGAACTCACTCTCCTCACTTATACAGTTCACCTGGTAACATGTCCTGTGTATATTAACCCATCAGGGGAACACCTTCTCCTCACTTATACTGTTCACCTGGTAACATGTCCTGTGTGTATTAAACCATCAGGGGAAAGCACTGTCCTCACTTATCCTGTTCACCTGGTAACATGTCCCGTGTGCATTAAACCATCAGGGGAACACACTCTCCTCACTTATACTGTTCACCTGGTGACATGTCCCGTCAGTATTAAACAATCAGGGGAACACACTCTCCTCAATTATACTGTTCACCTGCTGACTTGCCCCGGGTATATTAAACCATCAGCGGATCACACTCTCCTCACTTTTACTGTTCACCTGGCAACATGTCCCGTGAGTATTAAACAATCAGGGGAACACACTCTCCTCACTTATACTGTTGACCTGGTGACATGTCCCGTCAGTATTAAACAATCAGGGGAACTCACTCTCCTCACTTATACTGTTCACCTGGTAACATGTACCTTGTATATTAAACCATAAGGGGAACACAATCTCCTCAATTATACATTTCACTTGGTGACATGTCCTGTGTATATTAAACCATCCGGGTAACACACTCTCCTCACTTATACTGTTCACCTGGTAACATGTACCTTGTATATTAAACCATCAGGGGAACACACACTCCTCAATTATACATTTCACTTGGTGACATGTCCTGTGTATATTAAACCATCAGGGGAACACATCTCCTCAATTATACATTTCACTTGGTGACATGTCCTGTGTATATTAAACCATCATGGGAACACAATCTCCTCACTTATACTGTTCACCAGGTGACATGTCCCATGAGTAATAAACCATCAGGGGAACACACTCTCCTCACTTATACTGTTCACCAGGTGACATGTCCCGTCAGTATTAAACAATCAGGGGAACACACTCTCCTCAATTATACTGTTCACCTGCTGACTTGTCCCGGGTATATTAAACCATCAGCGGAACACACTCTCCTCACTTATACTGTTCACCTGGCAACATGTCCCGTGAGTATTAAACAATCAGGGGAACACACTCTCTTCACTTATACTGTTGACCTGGTGACATGTCCCGTCAGTATTAAACAATCAGGGGAACTCACTCTCCTCACTTATACAGTTCACCTGGTAACATGTCCCGTGTATATTAACCCATCAGGGGAACACCTTCTCCTCACTTATACTGTTCACCTGGTAACATGTCCTGTGTGTATTAAACCATCAGAGGAACACACTCTCCTCACTTATACCGGTCACCTGGTAACATGTCCCGTGAATATTAAACCATCAGGGGAAAGCACTGTCCTCACTTATCCTGTTCACCTGGTAACATGTCCCGTGTGCATTAAACCATCAGGGGAACACACTCTCCTCACTTATACTGTTCACCTGGTGACATGTCCCGTCAGTATTAAACAATCAGGGGAACACACTCTCGTCAATTATACTGTTCACCTGCTGACTTGTCCCGGGTATATTAAACCATCAGCGGATCACACTCTCCTCACTTATACTGTTCAGCTGGTAACATGTCCCGTGAGTATTAAACAATCAGGGGAACACACTCTCCTCACTTATACTGTTGACCTGGTGACATGTCCCGTCAGTATTAAACAATCAGGGGAACTCACTCTCCTCACTTATACTGTTCACCTGGTAACATGTACCTTGTATATTAAACCATAAGGGGAACACACTCTCCTCAATTATACATTTCACTTGGTGACATGTCCTGTGTATATTAAACCATCAGGGGAACACATCTCCTCAATTATACATTTCACTTGCTGACATGTCCTGTGTATATTAAACCATCATGGGAACACAATCTCCTCACTTATACTGTTCACCAGGTGACATGTCCCATGAGTAATAAACCATCAGGGGAACACACTCTCCTCACTTATACTGTTCACCAGGTGACATGTCCCGTGTGTATTGAACATTCAGGAGAACACACTCTCCTCACTTATACTGTTCACCTGGTAACATGTCCCGTGTACATTAAACCATCAGGGGAACACACTCTCCTCACTTATACTGTTCACCAGGTGACATGTACCGTGTGTATTAAACCATCAGGGGAACACACTCTCCTCACTTATATCGTTCACCAGGTGACATGTCCCGTGTGTATTAAACCATCAGGGGAACACACTCTCCTCACTTATACTGTTCACCTGGCAACATGTCCCGTGAGTATTAAACAATCAGGGGAACACACTCTCCTCACGTATACTGTTCACCTGGTAACATGTCCCGTGCGTGTTAAACCATCAGGGGAACACACTCTCCTCACTTATACTCTTCACCTGGTGACATGTCCCGTGCGTGTTAAACCATCAGGGGAACACACTCTCCTCACTTATACTGTTCACCTGGTAACATGTCCCGTGCGTGTTAAACCATCAGGGGAACACACTCTCCTCACTTATACTGTTCACCTGGCGACATGTCCCTTGAGTATTAAACAATCAGGGGAACACACTCTCCTCACTTATACTGTTCACCTGGCAACATGTCCTGTGAAAATTAAACCATCAGGAGAACACCTTGTCCTCATTTATACTGTTCACCTGGTAACATGTCCTGTGTGTATTAAACCATCAGAGGAACACACTCTCCTCACTTATACTATTCACCTGGTAACATGTCCCGTGAATATTAAACCCTCAGGGGAAAGCACTCTCCTCACTTATACTGTTGACCTGGTGACATGTCCCGTCAGTATTAAACAATCAGGGGAACTCACTCTCCTCACTTATACTGTTCACCTGGTAACATATCCTGTGTATATTAAACCATCAGGGGAACACACTCTCCTCACTTTTCCTGTTCACCTGGCAACATGTCCCGTGAGTATTAAACAATCAGGGGAACACACTCTCCTCACTTATACTGTTGACCTGGTGACATGTCCCGTCAGTATTAAACAATCAGGGGAACTTACTCTCCTCACTTATACTGTTCACCTGGTAACATGTCCCGTGTATATTAAACCATCAGCGGAACACACTCTCCTCACTAATACTGTTCACCTGGTAACATGTCCCGTGCGTGTTGAACCATCAGGGGAACACACTCTCCTCTCATACACTGTTCTCCTGGTAACATGTCCCGTGAGTATTAAACAATCAGGGGAACACACTCTCCTCACTTATACTGTTCACCTGGTAACATGTCCCGTCAGTATTAAACAATCAGGGGAACTCACTCTCCTCACTTATACTCTTCACCTGGTAACATGTCCCGTGCGTGTTAAACCATCAGGGGAACACACTCTCCTCACTTATACTGTTCAGCTGGTAACATGTCTCGTGAGTATTAAACAATCAGGGGAACACACTCTCCTCACATATACTGTTCACCTGGTAATATGTGCTGTGTGTATTAAACAATCAGGGGAACACACGCTCCTCACTTATACTGTTCACCTGGCAACATGTCCCGTGAGTATTAAACAATCAGGGGAACACACTCTCCTCACTTATACTGTTCACCAGGAAACATGTCCCGTGCGTGTTAAACCATCAGGGGAACACACTCTCCTCACTTATACTGTTCACCTGGCAACATGTCCCGTGAGTATTAAACAATCAGGGGAACACACTCTCCTCACTTATACTGTTCACCTGGTGACATGTCCCGTGTGTATTAAACAATCAGGGGAACACACTCTCCTCACTTATACTGTTCACCTGGTAACATGTACCTTGCATATTAAACCATCAGGGGAACACACTCTCCTCACTTATACTGTTCACCTGGTAACATGTCACCTGTATATTAAACCATCAGGGGAACACACTCTCCTCACTTATAATGTTCACCTGGTAACATGAACCTTGTATATTAAATCATCAGGGGAACAAACTCTCATCAATTGCACATTTCACTTGGTGACATGTCCTGTGTATATTAAACCATCAGGGGAACACATCTCCTCAATTATACATTTCACTTGGTGAAATGTCCTGTGTATATTAAACCATCAGGGGAACACACTCTCCTCAATTATACTGTTCACCTGGTAACATGATCCTTGTATATTAAATCATCAGGGGAACAAACTCTCATCAATTACACATTTCACTTGGTGACATGTCCTGTGTATATTAAACCATCAGGGGAACACATCTCCTCAATTATACATTTCACTTGGTGACATGTCCTGTGTATATTAAACCATCAGGGGAACACACTCTCCTCACTTATACTGTTCACCAGGTGACATGTCCCGTGTGTATTAAACCATCAGGGGAACACACTCTCCTCACTTATACTGTTCACCAGGTGACATGTCCCGTGTGTATTGAACATTCAGGAGAACACACTTTCCTCACTTATACTGTTCACCTGGTAACATGTCCCGTGTACATTAAACCATCAGGGGAACACACTCTCCTCACTTATACTGTTCACCAGGTGACATGTACCGTGTGTATTAAACCATCAGGAGAACACACTCTCCTCACTTATACTGTTCACGAGGTGACATGTCCTGTGTGTATTAAACCATCAGGGGAACACACTCTCCTCACTTATACTGTTCACCTGGCAACATGTCCCGTGAGTATTAAACAATCAGGGGAACACACTCTCCACACTTATACTGTTCACCTGGTAACATGTCCCGTGCGTGTTAAACCATCAGGGGAACGCACTCTCCTCACTTATACTCTTCACCTGGTGACATGTCCCGTGCGTGTTAAACCATCAGGGGAACACACTCTCCTCCCTTATACTCTTCACCTGGTGACATGTCCCGGGTATATTAAACCATCGGAGGAACAAACTCTCCTCACTTATACTGTTGACCTGGTGACATGTCCCGTCAGTATTAAACAATCAGGGGAACTCACTCTCCTCACTTATACTCTTCACCTGGTAACATGTCCCGTGCGTGTTAAACCATCAGGGGAACACACTCTCCTCACTTATACTGTTCAGCTGGTAACATGTCCCGTGAGTATTAAACAATCAGGGGAACACACTCTCCTCACTTATACTGTTCACCTGGTAATATGTCCTGTGTGTATTAAACAATCATGGGAACACACTCTCCTCACTTATACTGTTCACCTGGTATAATGTCCCGTGCGTGTTAAACCATCAATGGAACACACTCTCCTCACTTATACTGTTCAGCTGGCAACACGTCCCGTGAGTATTAAACAATCAGGGGAACACACTCTCCTCACTTATACTGTTCACCTGGTAACATGTCCCGTGCGTGTTAAATCATCAGGGGAACACACTCTCCTCACTTATACTGTTCACCTGGTAACATGTCCCGTGCATGTTAAACCATCAGGGGAACACACTCTCCTCACTTATACTGTTCACCTGGTGCCATGTCCCGGGTATATTAAACAATCAGGGGAATACGCTCTGCTCACTTACACTGTTCAACTGGTAACATGTCCCGTGTATATTTAACCATCAGGGGAACACACTCTCCTCAATTATACTGTTCACCTGGTAACATGTCCCGTGTATATTAAACCATCAGGGGAAAGCCCTCTCCTCACTTATACTGTTCAGCTGGTAACATGTCCCGTGTATATTATACCATCAGGGGAACACACTCTCCTCACTTATACTGTTCACCTGGTAACATGTCCCGTGTATATTAAACCATCAGGGGAACACATTCTCCTCACTGATTCTGTTCACCTGCTAACATGTCCCGTGTATATTAAACAATGAGGGGAACACACTCTCCTCACTTATACGGTTCACCTGGTAACATGTCCCATGTATATTAAACCATCAGGGGATCACATTCTTCTCACTGATACTGTTCTCCTAGTAACATGTCCCGTGTATATTAAACAATGAGGGGAACACACTCTCCTCACTTATACTCGTCACTTTGTAACATGTCCCACGTATATTAAGCAATCAGGGGTACAGGCTCTCTTCTCTTATACTGTTCACCTGGTAATATGTCCCGTGCGTGTTAAACCATCAGGGGAACACACTCTCCTCACTTATGCTGCTCACCTGGTAATATGTCCCGTGAGTATTAAACAATCAGGGGAACACACTCTCCTGACTTATACTTTTCACCTGGTAACATGTCCCGTGTATATTAAACCATCAGGGGAACACATTCTCCTCACTTATACTGTTCACCTGGTAACATGTCCTGTGTATATTAAACCATCAGGGGAAAACAGTCTCCTCACTTATACCGTTCACCTGGTAACATGTCCCGTGTATATTAAACCACCAGGGGAATACATTCTCCTCACTTATCCTGTTCACCTGCTAACATGTCCCGTGTATATTAAACCATCAGGGGAAAGCCCTCTCCTCACTTATACTGCTCACCTGTTAACATGTCCCATGTATATTAAACCATCAGGGGAACACATTCTCCTCACTTATACTGTTCACCTGCTAACATGTCCCGTGAATATTGAACCATGAGGGGAATACAGTCTCCTCACTTACACTGTTCACCTGGGAACATGTCCCGTGTATATTAAACCATCAGGGGAACACATTCTCCTCACTTATACTGTTCACCTGCTAACATGTCCCGTGTATATTGAACCATGAGGGGAATACAGTCTCCTCACTTATACTGTTCACCTGGTAACATGTCCCGTGCATATTAAACCATCATGGGTAAGCCCTCTCCTCACTTATACTGCTCACCTGGTAACATGTCCCAGGTATATTATACCATCACGGGAACACACTCTCCTCACTTATACTGTTCACCTGATGACATCTCCCGGGTATATTAAACAATCAGGGGAACTCACTCTCCTCTCTTATACTGTTCACCTGGTACAATGTCCCGTGTATATTAAACCATCAGGGGAACACACTCTCCTCACTTATACGGTTTACCTGTTGACATGTCCTGTTTGTTTAAACCATCAGGGGAACTCACTCTCCTCACTTACACTGTTTACCTGGTAACATGTCCCGTGTGTGTTGAACCATCAGGGGAACACACTCTCTTCACTTATACTCTTCACCTGGCAACATGTCCAGTGTGTATTAAACAATAAGGGGAACACACTCTCTTCACTTATACTGTTCACCTGGTAACATGTCCCGTGTATATTAAACCATCGGGGGAACACACTCTCCTCACTTATACTGTTCACCTGGTGACACGTCCCGTCAGGATTAAACAATCATTGGATCACACTCTCCTCACTTATACTGTTGACCTGGTAACATGTCCCGTGCATGTTAAACCATCAGAGGAACACACTCTCCTCACTTATACTGTTCACCTGGTAACAAGTCCCATGTATATTAAACCATCAGGGGAACACATTCTCCTCACTTATAATGTTCACCTGCTAACATGTCCCGTGTATATTGAATCATCAGAGGAATACAGTCTCATCACTTATACTGTTCACATGGTAACATGTCCCGTGTATATTAAACCATCAGGGGAACTCACTCTCCTCACTTCTACTGTTCACCTGGTAACATGTCCCGTGTATATTAAACCATCAGGGGAAAGCACTCTCCTCACTTATTCTGTTCACCTGGTAATAAGTCCCGTGTATATTAAACCAACAGGGGAACACACTCTCCTCACTTATACTGTTCACCTGGTAACATGTCCCGTGCATATTGAACCATCAGGGGAACACACTCTCCTCACTTATACTGTTCACCTGGTAACATGTCCCGTGTATTTTTAACAATCAGGGGAACACACTCTCCTCACTTATTCTGTTCACCTGGTAACATGTCCCGTGTATATTAAACAATGAGGGGAACACACTCTCCTCACTTATACTCGTCACCTTGTAACATGTCCCACGTATATTAAGCAATCAGGAGAACAGGCTCTCTTCTCTTATACTTTTCACCTGGTAACATGTCCCCTGTATATTAAACCATCAGGGGAACACACTCTCTTCACATATACTGTTCACCTGGTAACATGTCCCGTGTATATTAGACCATCAGGGGAACACACTCTCCTCACTTCTACTCTTCACCTGGTGACACGTCCCGTGCGTGTTAAACCATCAGGGGAACACACTCTCCTCACTTATACTGCTCACCTTGTAACTTGTCCCGTGATTATTAAACAATCAGGGGAACACACTCTACTGACTTATACTTTTCACCTGGTAACATGTCCTGTGTATAATAAACAATCAGGGGAAAACAGTCTCCTCACTTATACTGTTCACCTGGTAACATGTCCCGTGTATATTAAACCATCAGGGGAATACATTCTCCTCACTTATACTGTTCACCTGCTAACATGTCCCGTGTATAGTAAGTCATCAGGGGAACACACTCTCCTCACTTATACTGTTCAACTGCTAAAATGTCCCGTGTATATTAAACCATCAGGGGAAAGCCTTCTCCTCACTTGCACTGTTCAGCTGGTAACATGTCCCGTATATATTATACCATCAGGGGAACACACTCTCCTCACGTATACTGTTCACCTGGTAACATGTCCCGTGTATATTGAACCATCAGGGGAAAGCCCTCTTCTCCCTTCTGCTGTTCAGCTGGGAACATGTCGCGTGTATATTATACCATCAGGGGAACACACTCTCCTCACTTATACTGTTCACCTGGTAACATGTCCCGTGTATTTTAAACCATCAGGGGAACACACTCTCCTCACTTATACTGTTCACCTGGTAACATGTCCCGTGTATATTAAACCATCAGGGGAACTCACTCTCCTCACATATACTGTTCACCTGGTAACATGTCCCGTGTATATTAGACCATCAGGGGAACACACTCTCCTCACTTCTACTCTTCACCTGGTGACACGTCCCGTGCGTGTTAAACCATCAGGGGAACATACTCTCCTCACTTATACTGCTCACCTGGTAACATGTCCAGTGAGTATTAAACCATCAGGGGAACACACTCTCCTCACTTATACTGTTCACCTGGTGACACGTCCCGTGCGTGTTAAACCATCAGGGGAACACACTCTCCTGACTTATACTTTTCACCTGGTAACATGTCCCGTGTATATTAAACCATCAGGGGAACACATTCTCCTCACTTAAACTGTTCACCTGGTAACATGTCCTGTGTATATTAAACCATCAGGGGAAAACAGTCCCCTCACTTATACTGTTCACCTGGTAACATGTCCCGTGTATATTAAGCCATCAGGGGAATACATTCTCCTCACTTATACGGTTCACCTGCTAACATGTCCCGTGTATATTAAGTCATCAGGGGAACACACTCTCCTCACTTATACTGTTAACCTGCTAAAATGTCCCGTGTATATTAAACCATCAGGGGAAAGCCCTCTCCTCACTTACACTGTTCAGCTGGTAACATGTCCCGTGTATATTATACCATCAGGGGAACACACTCTCCTCACTTATACTGTTCACCTGGTAACATGTCCCGTGTAAATTAAACCATCAGGGGAAAGCCCTCTTCTCACTTCTGCTGTTCAGCTGGGAACATGTCCCGTGTATATTATACCATCAGGGGAACACACTCTCCTCACTTATACTGTTCACCTGGTAACATGTCCCGTGTATATTAAACCATCAGGGGAACACACTCTCCTCACTTATACTGTTCACCTGGTAACATGTCCCGTGTATATTAAACCATCAGGGGAAAACATTCTCCTCACTTATACTGTTCACCAGCTAACATGTCCCGTGTATATTGAACCATCAGGGGAATACAGTATCCTCTCTTATACTGTTCACCTGGTAACAAGTCCCGTGTATATTAACCCATCAGGGGAACACGCTCTCCTCACTTATACTGTTCACCTGGTAACATGTCCCTTGTTTTTTAAAACATCAGGGGAAAGCCCTCTCCTCACTTATACTGTTCAGCTGGTAACATGTCCCATGTATATTATACCATCAAGGGAACACACTGTCCTCACTTATACTGTTCACCTGGTAACATGTCCCGCGTATATTAAAACATCAGGGGAAAGCACTCTCATCACTTATACTGTTCACCTGGTAACATGTCCCGTGTATATTAAACCATCAGGGGAACTCACTCTCCTCACTTATACTGTTCACCTGGTAACATGTCCCGTGTATGTTAAACCATCAGGGGAACACATTCTCCTCACTTATACTGTTTTCCTGGTAACATGTCCCTTGTTTTTTAAAACATCAGGTGAAAGCCCTCTCCTCACTTATACTGTTCAGCTGGTAACATGTCCCATGTATATTATACCATCAGGGGAACACACTGTACTCACTTATACTGTTCACCTGGTAACATGTCCCTTGTTTTTTAAAACATCAGAGGAAAGCCCTCTCCTCACTTATACTGTTCTCCTGGTAACATGTCCCGGGTATTTTAAACCATCAGGGGAACACACTCTCCTCACATATACTGTTCACCTGGTAACATGTCCCGTGTATATTAGACCATCAGGGGAACACACTCTCCTCACTTCTACTCTTCACCTGGTGACACATGCCGTGCGTGTTAAACCATCAGGGGAACACACTCTCCTCATTTATACTGTTCACCTGGTGACACGTCCCATGCGTGTTAAACCATCAGGGGAACACACTCTCCTGACTTATACTTTTCACCTGGTAACATGTCCCGTGTATATTAATCCATCAGGGGAACACATTCTCCTCACGTAAACTGTTCACCTGGTAACATGTCCTGTGTATATTAAACCATCAGGGGAAAACAGTCTCCTCACTTGTACTGTTCACCTGGTAACATGTCCCGTGTATATTAAACCGTCAGGGGAATACATTCTCCTCACTTATACTGATCACCTGGTAACATGTCCCGTGTATATTAAGTCATCAGGGGAACACACTCTCCTCACTTATACTGTTAACCTGCTAAAATGTCCCGTGTATATTAAACCATCAGGGGAAAGCCCTCTCCTCACTTACACTGCTCAGCTGGTAACATGTCCCGTGTATGTTATACCATCAGGGGAACACACTCTCCTCACTTATACTGTTCACCTGGTAACATGTCCCGTGTATATTAAACCATCAGGGGAACACACTCTCCTCACTTATACTGTTCACCTGGTAACATGAACCTTGTATATTAAATCATCAGGGGAACAAACTCTCATCAATTACACATTTCACTTGGTGACATGTCCTGTGTATATTAAACCATCAGGGGAACACATCTCCTCAATTATACATTTCACTTGGTGAAATGTCCTGTGTATATTAAACCATCAGGGGAACACACTCTCCTCAATTATACTGTTCACCTGGTAACATGAACCTTGTATATTAAATCATCAGGGAACAAACTCTCATCAATTACACATTTCACTTGGTGACATGTCCTGTGTATATTAAACCATCAGGGGAACACATCTCCTCAATTATACATTTCACTTGGTGACATGTCCTGTGTATATTAAACCATCAGGGGAACACACTCTCCTCACTTATACTGTTCACCAGGTGACATGTCCCGTGTGTATTAAACCATCAGGGGAACACACTCTCCTCACTTATACTGTTCACCAGGTGACATGTCCCGTGTGTATTGAACATTCAGGAGAACACACTTTCCTCACTTATACTGTTCACCTGGTAACATGTCCCGTGTACATTAAACAATCAGGGGAACACACTCTCCTCACTTATACTGTTCACCAGGTGACATGTACCGTGTGTATTAAACCATCAGGGGAACACACTCTCCTCACTTATACTGTTCACCAGGTGACATGTCCTGTGTGTATTAAACCATCAGGGGAACACACTCTCCTCACTTATACTGTTCACCTGGCAACATGTCCCGTGAGTATTAAACAATCAGGGGAACACACTCTCCACACTTATACTGTTCACCTGGTAACATGTCCCGTGCGTGTTAAACCATCAGGGGAACGCACTCTCCTCACTTATACTCTTCACCTGGTGACATGTCCCGTGCGTGTTAAACCATCAGGGGAACACACTCTCCTCACTTATACTCTTCACCTGGTGACATGTCCCGGGTATATTAAACCATCAGCGGAACACACTCTCCTCACTTATACTGTTCACCTGGTAACATGTCCCGTGCGTGTTAAACCATCAGGGGAACACAATCTCCACACTTATACTGTTCACCTGGCAACATGTCCCGTGAGTATTAAACAATCAGGGGAACACACTCTCCTCACTTATACTGTTCACCTGGCAACATGTCCTGTGAAAATTAAACCATCAGAGGAACACACTCTCCTCACTTATACTATTCACCTGGTAACATGTCCCGTGAATATTAAACCATCAGGGGAAAGCATTCTCCTCACTTATCCTGTTCACCTGGTAACATGTCCCGAGTGCATTAAACCATCAGGGGAACACACTCTCCTCACTTATACTGTTCACCTGGTGACATGTACCGTCAGTATTAAACAATCAGGGGAACACACTCTCCTCACTTATACTGTTCACCTGCTGACTTGTCCCGGGTATATTAAACCATCGGAGGAACAAACTCTCCTCACTTATACTGTTGACCTGGTGACATGTCCCGTCAGTATTAAACAATCAGGGGAACTCACTCTCCTCACTTATACTCTTCACCTGGTAACATGTCCCGTGCGTGTTAAACCATCAGGGGAACATACTCTCCTCACTTATACTGTTCAGCTGGTAACATGTCCCGTGAGTATTAAACAATCAGGGGAACACACTCTCCTCACTTATACTGTTCACCTGGTAATATGTCCTGTGTGTATTAAACAATCATGGGAACACACTCTCCTCACTTATACTGTTCACCTGGTATAATGTCCCGTGCGTGTTAAACCATCAGGGGAACACACTCTCCTCACTTATACTGTTCAGCTGGCAACATGTCCCGTGAGTATTAAACAATCAGGGGAACACACTCTCCTCACTTATACTGTTCACCTGGTAACATGTCCCGTGCGTGTTAAACCATCAGGGGAACACACTCTCCTCACTTATACTGTTCACCTGGTAACATGTCCCGTGCATGTTAAACCATCAGGGGAACACACTCTCCTCACTTATACTGTTCACCTGGTGCCATGTCCCGGGTATATTAAACAATCAGGGGAACACACTCTCCTCACTTACACTGTTCAACTGGTAACATGTCCCGTGTATATTAAACCATCAGGGGAACACACTCTCCTCAATTATACTGTTCACCTGGTAACATGTCCCGTGTATATTAAACCATCAGGGGAAAGCCCTCTCCTCACTTATACTGTTCAGCTGGTAACATGTCCCGTGTATATTATACCATCAGGGGAACACACTCTCCTCACTTATACTGTTCACCTGGTAACATGTCCCGTGTATATTAAACCATCAGGGGAACACATTCTCCTCACTGATTCTGTTCACCTGCTAACATGTCCCGTGTATATTAAACAATGAGGGGAACACACTCTCCTCACTTATACGGTTCACCTGGTAACATGTCCCATGTATATTAAACCATCAGGGGAACACATTCTTCTCACTGATACTGTTCTCCTAGTAACATGTCCCGTGTATATTAAACAATGAGGGGAACACACTCTCCTCACTTATACTCGTCACTTTGTAACATGTCCCACGTATATTAAGCAATCAGGGGTACAGGCTCTCTTCTCTTATACTGTTCACCTGGTAATATGTCCCGTGTGTGTTAAACCATCAGGGGAACACACTCTCCTCACTTATGCTGCTCACCTGGTAATATGTCCCGTGAGTATTAAACAATCAGGGGAACACACTCTCCTGACTTATACTTTTCACCTGGTAACATGTCCCGTGTATATTAAACCATCAGGGGAACACATTCTCCTCACTTATACTGTTCACCTGGTAACATGTCCTGTGTATATTAAACCATCAGGGGAAAACAGTCTCCTCACTTATACCGTTCACCTGGTAACATGTCCCGTGTATATTAAACCACCAGGGGAATACATTCTCCTCACTTATCCTGTTCACCTGCTAACATGTCCCGTGTATATTAAACCATCAGGGGAAAGCCCTCTCCTCACTTATACTGCTCACCTGTTAACATGTCCCATGTATATTAAACCATCAGGGGAACACATTCTCCTCACTTATACTGTTCACCTGCTAACATGTCCCGTGAATATTGAACCATGAGGGGAATACAGTCTCCTCACTTACACTGTTCACCTGGGAACATGTCCCGTGTATATTAAACCATCAGGGGAACACATTGTCCTCACTTATACTGTTCACCTGCTAACATGTCCCGTGTATATTGAACCATGAGGGGAATACAGTCTCCTCACTTATACTGTTCACCTGGTAACATGTCCCGTGCATATTAAACCATCATGGGTAAGCCCTCTCCTCACTTATACTGCTCACCTGGTAACATGTCCCAGGTATATTATACCATCACGGGAACACACTCTCCTCACTTATACTGTTCACCTGATGACATCTCCCGGGTACATTAAACAATCAGGGGAACTCACTCTCCTCTCTTATACTGTTCACCTGGTACAATGTCCCGTGTATATTAAACCATCAGGGGAACACACTCTCCTCACTTATACGGTTTACCTGTTGACATGTCCTGTTTGTTTAAACCATCAGGGGAACTCACTCTCCTCACTTACACTGTTTACCTGGTAACATGTCCCGTGTGTATTGAACCATCAGGGGAACACACTCTCTTCACTTATACTCTTCACCTGGCAACATGTCCAGTGTGTATTAAACAATAAGGGGAACACACTCTCTTCACTTATACTGTTCACCTGGTAACATGTCCCGTGTATATTAAACCATCGGGGGAACACACTCTCCTCACTTCTACTGTTCACCTGGTAACATGTCCCCTGCCTGTTAAACCATCATGGGAACACACTCTCCTCACTTATACTGTTCACCTGGTGACACGTCCCGTCAGGATTAAACAATCATTGGATCACACTCTCCTCACTTATACTGTTGACCTGGTAACATGTCCCGTGCATGTTAAACCATCAGAGGAACACACTCTCCTCACTTATACTGTTCACCTGGTAACAAGTCCCATGTATATTAAACCATCAGGGGAACACAGTCTCCTCACTTATAATGTTCACCTGCTAACATGTCCCGTGTATATTGAATCATCAGAGGAATACAGTCTCATCACTTATACTGTTCACATGGTAACATGTCCCGTGTATATTAAACCATCAGGGGAACTCACTCTCCTCACTTCTACTGTTCACCTGGTAACATGTCCCGTGTATATTAAACCATCAGGGGAAAGCACTCTCCTCACTTATTCTGTTCACCTGGTAATAAGTCCCGTGTATATTAAACCAACAGGGGAACACACTCTCCTCACTTATACTGTTCACCTGGTAACATGTCCCGTGTATATTGAACCATCAGGGGAACACACTCTCCTCACTTATACTGTTCACCTGGTAACATGTCCCGTGTATTTTTAACAATCAGGGGAACACACTCGCCTCACTTATTCTGTTCACCTGGTAACATGCCCCGTGTATATTAAACAATGAGGGGAACACACTCTCCTCACTTATACTCGTCACCTTGTAACATGTCCCACGTATATTAAGCAATCAGGAGAACAGGCTCTCTTCTCTTATAATTTTCACCTGGTAACATGTCCCATGTATATTAAACCATCAGGGGAACACACTCTCTTCACATATACTGTTCACCTGGTAACATGTCCCGTGTATATTAGACCATCAGGGGAACACACTCTCCTCACTTCTACTCTTCACCTGGTGACACGTCCCGTGCGTGTTAAACCATCAGGGGAACATACTCTCCTCACTTATACTGCTCACCTTGTAACTTGTCCCGTGATTATTAAACAATCAGGGGAACACACTCTACTGACTTATACTTTTCACCTGGTAACATGTCCTGTGTATAATAAACAATCAGGGGAAAACAGTCTCCTCACTTATACTGTTCACCTGGTAACATGTCCCGTGTATATTAAACCATCAGGGGAATACATTCTCCTCACTTATACTGTTCACCTGCTAACATGTCCCGTGTATAGTAAGTCATCAGGGGAACACACTCTCCTCACTTATACTGTTCAACTGCTAAAATGTCCCGTGTATATTAAACCATCAGGGGAAAGCCTTCTCCTCACTTGCACTGTTCAGCTGGTAACATGTCCCGTATATATTATACCATCAGGGGAACACACTCTCCTCACTTATACTGTTCACCTGGTAACATGTCCCGTGTATATTAAACCATCAGGGGAAAGCCCTCTTCTCCCTTCTGCTGTTCAGCTGGGAACATGTCCCGTGTATATTATACCATGAGGGGAACACACTCTCCTCACTTATACTGTTCACCTGGTAACATGTCCCGTGTATATTAAACCATCAGGGAAACACACTCTCCTCACTTATACTGTTCACCTGGTAACATGTCCCGTGTATTTTAAACCATCAGGGGAACACACTCTCCTCACTTATACTGTTCACCTGGTAACATGTCCCGTGTATATTAAACCATCAGGGGAACTCACTCTCCTCACATATACTGTTCACCTGGTAACATGTCCCGTGTATATTAGACCATCAGGGGAACACACTCTCCTCACTTCTACTCTTCACCTGGTGACACGTCCCGTGCGTGTTAAACCATCAGGGGAACATACTCTCCTCACTTATACTGCTCACCTGGTAACATGTCCAGTGAGTATTAAACCATCAGGGGAACACACTCTCCTCACTTATACTGTTCACCTGGTGACACGTCCCGTGCGTGTTAAACCATCAGGGGAGCACACTCTCCTGACTTATACTTTTCACCTGGTAACATGTCCCGTGTATATTAAACCATCAGGGGAACACATTCTCCTCACTTAAACTGTTCACCTGGTAACATGTCCTGTGTATATTAAACCATCAGGGGAAAACAGTCCCCTCACTTATACTGTTCACCTGGTAACATGTCCCGTGTATATTAAGCCATCAGGGGAATACATTCTCCTCACTTATACGGTTCACCTGCTAACATGTCCCGTGTATATTAAGTCATCAGGGGAACACACTCTCCTCACTTATACTGTTAACCTGCTAAAATGTCCCGTGTATATTAAACCATCAGGGGAAAGCCCTCTCCTCACTTACACTGTTCAGCTGGTAACATGTCCCGTGTATATTATACCATCAGGGGAACACACTCTCCTCACTTATACTGTTCACCTGGTAACATGTCCCGTGTAAATTAAACCATCAGGGGAAAGCCCTCTTCTCACTTCTGCTGTTCAGCTGGGAACATGTCC
Source organism: Heterodontus francisci (assembly GCF_036365525.1). NCBI lineage: Eukaryota > Metazoa > Chordata > Chondrichthyes > Heterodontiformes > Heterodontidae > Heterodontus > Heterodontus francisci. The sequence goes on from NW_027141820.1 coordinate 6,921,600, forward strand.
CGTGTATATTATACCATCAGGGGAACACACTCTCCTCACTTATACTGTTCACCTGGTAACATGTCCCGTGTATATTAAACCATCAGGGGAACACACTCTCCTCACTTATACTGTTCACCAGCTAACATGTCCGTGTATATTGAACCATCAGGGGAATACAGTATCCTCACTTATACTGTTCACCTGGTAACAAGTCCCGTGTATATTAACCCATCAGGGGAACACGCTATCCTCACTTATACTGTTCACCTGGTAACATGTCCCTTGTTTTTTAAAACATCAGGGGAAAGCCCTCTCCTCACTTATACTGTTCAGCTGGTAACATGTCCCATGTATATTATACCATCAAGGGAACACACTGTCCTCACTTATACTGTTCACCTGGTAACATGTCCCGCGTATATTAAAACATCAGGGGAAAGCACTCTCATCACTTATACTGTTCACCTGGTAACATGTCCCGTGTATATTAAACCATCAGGGGAACTCACTCTCCTCACTTATACTGTTCACCTGGTAACATGTCCCGTGTATGTTAAACCATCAGGGGAACACATTCTCCTCACTTATACTGTTTTCCTGGTAACATGTCCCTTGTTTTTTAAAACATCAGGTGAAAGCCCTCTCCTCACTTATACTGTTCAGCTGGTAACATGTCCCATGTATATTATACCATCAGGGGAACACACTGTACTCACTTATACTGTTCACCTGGTAACATGTCCCTTGTTTTTTAAAACATCAGGGGAAAGCCCTCTCCTCACTTATACTGTTCACCTGGTAACATGTCCCGGGTATTTTAAACCATCAGGGGAACACACTCTCCTCACTTATACTGTTCACCTGGTAACATGTCCCGTGTATATTAAACCATCGGGGGAACTCACTCTCCTCACATATACTGTTCACCTGGTAACATGTCCCGTGTATATTAGACCATCAGGGGAACACACTCTCCTCACTTCTACTCTTCACCTGGTGACACATGCCGTGCGTGTTAAACCATCAGGGGAACACACTCTCCTCACTTATACTGCTCACCTGGTAACATGTCCAGTGAGTATTAAACCATCAGGGGAACACACTCTCCTCATTTATACTGTTCACCTGGTGACATGTCCCCTGCCTGTTAAACCATCAGGGGAACACACTCTCCTGACTTATACTTTTCACCTGGTAACATGTCCCGTGTATATTAATCCATCAGGGGAACACATTCTCCTCACGTAAACTGTTCACCTGGTAACATGTCCTGTGTATATTAAACCATCAGGGGAAAACAGTCTCCTCACTTGTACTGTTCACCTGGTAACATGTCCCGTGTATATTAAACCATCAGGGGAATACATTCTCCTCACTTATACTGATCAGCTGGTAACATGTCCCGTGTATATTAAGTCATCAGGGGAACACACTCTCCTCACTTATACTGTTAACCTGCTAAAATGTCCCGTGTATATTAAACCATCAGGGGAAAGCCCTCTCCTCACTTACACTGTTCAGCTGGTAACATGTCCCGTGTATGTTATACCATCAGGGGAACACACTCTCCTCACTTATACTGTTCACCTGGTAACATGTCCCGTGTATATTAAACCATCAGGGGAAAGCCCTCTTCTCACTTATGCTGTTCAGCTGGGAACATGTCCCGTGTATATTATACCATGAGGGGAACACACTCTCCTCACTTATACTGTTCACCTGGTAACATGTCCCGTGTATATTAAACCATCAGGGGAACACACTCTCCTCACTTATACTGTTCACCTGGTAACATGTCCCGTGTATATTAAACCATCAGGGGAAAACATTCTCCTCACTTATACTGTTCACCAGCTAACATGTCCCGTGTATATTGAACCATCAGGGGAATACAGTATCCTCACTTATACTGTTCACCTGGTAACATGTCCCGTGTATATTAAACCATCAGGGGAACACGCTCTCCTCACTTATACTGTTCACCTGGTAACATGTCCCTTGTTTTTTAAAACATCAGGGGAAAACCCTCTCCTCACTTATACTGTTCAGCTGGTAACATGTCCCATGTATATTATATCATCAGGGGAACACACTGTCCTCACTTATACTGTTCACCTGGTAACATGTCCCGTGTATATTAAAACATCAGGGGAAAGCACTCTCCTCACTTATACTGTTCACCTGGTAACATGTCCCGTGTATTTTAAACCATCAGGGGATCTCAATCTCCTCACTTATACTGTTCACCTTGCAGCATGTCCAGTGTATATTAAACCATCAAGGGTAAGCCCTCTCCTCACTTCTACTGTTAACCTGGTAACATGTCCCGTGTACATTATCCCATCAGGTGGACACACTCTCCTCACTTATACTGTTCACCTGGTAACATGTCCCGTGTATAATAAAACATCAGGGGAACACACTCTCCTGACTTATACTGTTCACCTGATGACATGTCCCGGGTATATTAAACAATCAGGGGAACTCACTCTCCTCACTTATACTGTTCACCTGATGACATGTCCCGGGTATATTAAACCATCAGGGGAACAGACTCTCCTCACTTATACTGTTCTCCTGTGGACATGTCCTGTTTGTATTAAACCATCAGGGGAACTCACTCTCCTCACTTACACTGTTCACCTGGTAACATGTCCTGTTTGTATTAAACCATCAGGGGAACTCACTCTCCTCACTTACACTGTTTACCTGGTAACATTTCCCGTTTGTATTAAACCATCAGGGGAACACACTCTCTTCACTTATGCTCTTCTCCTGGCAACATGTCCCGTGTATATTAAACTATCAGGGGAACACACTCTCCTCACTTATACTGTTCACCTGGTAACATGTCCCGTGTATATTAAACCATCAGGGGAACACATTCTCCTCACTTATACTGTTCACCTGCTAACATGTCCCGTGTATATTGAACCATGAGGGGAATACAGTCTCCTCATTAAACTGTTCACCTGGGAACATTTCCCGTGTATATTAAACCATCAGTGGAACACACTCTCCTCACTTATACTGTTCACCTGGTGACTTGTCACGTGTATATTAAACCATCAGGGGAAAGCACTTCCTCACTTATACTGTTCACCTGTTAACATGTCCCGTGTATATTAAACCATCAGGGAAACACACTCTCCTCACTTATGCTGTTCACCTGATGACATGTCCCAGGTATATTAAACAATCAGGGGAACTCACTCTCCTCACTTATACTGTTCACCTGGTATCATGTCCTGTGTATATTAAACCATCAGGGGAACACACTCTCCTCACTTATACTGTTCACCTGTTGACATGTCCTGTTTGTTTAAACCATCAGGGGAACTCACTCTCCTCACTTACACTGTTCACCTGGTAACATGTCCTGTTTGTATTAAACCATCAGGGGAACTCACTCTCCTCACTTACACTGTTTACCTGGTATCATGTCCCTTGTGTATTAAACCATCAGGGGAACACACTCTCTTCACTTATACTCTTCACCTGGCAACATGTCCCGTGTGTATTCAACAATCAGGGGAACACACTCTCTTCACTTATACTGTTCACCTGGTAACATGTCCGTGTATATTAAACCATCGGGGGAACACACTCTCCTCACTTCTACTGTTCACCTGGTAACATGTCCCCTGCCTGTTAAACCATCATGGGAACACACTCTCCTCACTTATACTGTTCACCTGTTGACACGTCCCGTCAGTGTTAAACAATCATTGGATCACACTCTCCTCACTTACACTGTTCACCTGCTAACATGTCCCGTGTATATTGAACCATCAGAGGAATACAGTCTCATCACTTATACTGTTCACATGGTAACATGTCCCGTGTATATTAAACCATCAGGGGAACACACTCTCCTCACTTCTACTGTTCACCTGATAACATGTCGCGTGTATATTAAACCATCTGGGGAACACACTTTCCTCACTTATACTTTTCACCTGCTAACATGACCCGTGTATTTTTAACAATCAGTAGAACACACTCTCCTCACTTATTCTGTTCACCTGGTAACATGTCCCGTATATATTAAACCATCAGGGGAACACTTTCTCCTCACTGATACTGTTCACCTGCTAACATGTCCCGTGTATATTAAACAATGAGGGGAACACACTCTCCTCACTTATACTCGTCACCTTGTAACATGTGCCACGTATATTAAGCAATCAGGAGAACAGGCTCTCTTCACATATACTGTTCAGCTGGTAACATGTCCCGTGTATATTAGACCATCAGGGGAACACACTCCCCTCACTTCTACTCTTCACCTGGTGACACGTCCCGTGCGTGTTAAACGATCAGGCGAACACACTCTCCTCACTTATACTGCTCACCTGGTAACATGTCCCGTGAGTATTAAACAATGAGGGGAACACACTCTCCTGACTTATAGTTTTCACCTGGTAACATGTCCTTTGTATATTAAACCATCAGCGGAAAACAGTCTCCTCACTTATATTGTTCACCTGGTAACATGTCCTTTGTATATTAAACCATCAGCGGAAAACAGTCTCCTCACTTATACTGTTCACCTGGTAACATGTCCTGTGTATATTATACCATCAGGGGAATACATTCTCCTCACTTATACTGTTCACCTGGTAACATGTCCCGTGTATATTGAACCATCAGGGGAATACAGTATCCTCACTTATACTGTTCACCTGGTAACATGTCCCGTGTGTATTAAACCATCAGGGGAACACATTCTCCTCACTTATACTGTTCACCAGGTAACATGTCCCTTGTTTTTTAAAACATCAGGGGAAAGCCCTCTCCTCACTTATACTGTTCACCTGGTAACATGTCCCATGTATATTATACCATCAGGGGAAAGCACTCTCATCACTTATACTGTTCACCTGGTAACATGTCCCGTGTATATTAAACTATCAGGGGAACTCACTCTCCTCACTTCTACTGTTCACCTGGTAACATGTCCCGTGTATATTATACCATCAGGGGAACACACTCTCCTCACTTATACTGTTCACCTGGTAACATGTCCCGTGTATATTACACCATCAGGGGAAAGCACTCTCCTCTCTTATACTGTTCACCTGGTAACATGTCCAATGTATATTAAACCATCAGGGGAACACACTCTCCTCACTTATACTGTTCACGTGATGACATGTCCCGGGTATATTAAACAATCAGGGGAACTCACTCTCCTCACTTATACTGTTCACCTGGTATCATGTCCCGTGAGTATTAAACCATCAGGGGAACACACTCTCCTGACTTATAGTTTTCACCTGGTAACATGTCCCGTGTATATTAAATCATCAGCGGAACACATTCTCCTCACTTATACTGTTCACCTGGTAACATGTCATGTTTATATTAAACCATCAGAGGAATACATTCTCCTCACTTATACTGTTCACCTGTTAACATGTCCCGTGTATATTGAACCATCATGGGAACACATTCTCCTCACTTATACTGTTCACCTGGTAACATGTCCCTTGTTTTTTAAAACATCAGGGGAAAGCCCTCTCCTCACTTATACTGTTCACCTGGTAACATGTCCCATGTATATTATACCATCAGGGGAACACATTCTCCTCACTTATACTGTTCACGTGGTAACATGTCCCATGTATATTAAACCATCAGGGGAACACATTCTCCTCACTTATACTGTTCACCTGGTAACATGTCCCATGTATATTATACCATCAGGCGAACACACTCTCCTCACTTATACTGCTCACCTGGTAACATGTCCCGTGAGTATTAAACAATGAGGGGAACACACTCTCCTGACTTATTGTTTTCACCTGGTAACACGTCCCGTGTATATTAAACCATCAGCGGAACACATTCTCCTCACTTATACTGTTCACCTGGTAACATGTCCTGTGTATATTAAACCATCAGGGGAAAACAGTCTCCTCACTTATACTGTTCACATGGTAACATGTCCTGTGTATATTAAACCATCAGGGAATACATTCTCCTCACTTATACTGTTCACCTGGTAACATGTCCCGTGTATATTGAACCATCAGGGGAATACAGTATCCTCACTTATACTGTTCACCTGGTAACATGTCCCGTGTGTATTAAACCATCAGGGGAACTCATTCTCCTCACTTATACTGTTCACCAGGTAACATGTCCCTTGTTTTTTAAAACATCAGGGGAAAGCCCTCTCCTCACTTATACTGTTCACCTGGTAACATGTCCCATGTATATTATACCATCAGGGGAAAGCACTCTCATCACTTATACTGTTCACCTGGTAACATGTCCCGTGTATATTAAACCATCAGGGGAACTCACTCTCCTCACTTATACTGTTCACCTGGTAACATGTCCCATGTATATTACACCATCAGGGGAAAGCACTCTCCTCTCTTATACTGTTCACCTGGTAACATGTCCCGTGCATATTAAACCATTCAGGGGAACACACTCTCCTCACTTATACTGTTCACGTGATGACATGTCCCGGGTATATTAATCAATCAGGGGAACTCACTCTCCTCACTTATACTGTTCACCTGGTATCATGTCCTGTGTATAGTAAACCATCAGGGGAACAGACTCTCCTCACTTATACTGTTCACCTGTTGACATGTCCTGTTTGTATTAAACCATCAGGGGAACTCACTCTCCTCACTTACACTGTTTACCTGGTAACATGTCCCGTGTGTATTAAACCATCAGGGGAACACACTCTCTTCACTTATACTCTTCACCTGGCAACATGTCCCGTGTGTATTAAACAATCAGGGGAACACACTCTCCTCACTTATACTCTTCACCTGGCAACATGTCCCGGGTGTATTAAGCCATCAGGGGAACATACTCTCCTCACTTATACTGTTCACCTGGTAACATGTCCCGTGTATATTAAACCATCAGGGGAACACACTCTCCTCACTTATACTGTTCACCTGGTAACATGTCCCGTGTGTATTAAACCATCAGGGGAACACACTCTCCTCACTTATACTGTTCACCTGGTAACATGTCCCGTGTATATTTAACAATCAGGGGAACACACTCTCGTCACTTATACTGTTCACCTGGTAACATGTCCCGTGTATATTAAACCATCAGGGGAACTCACTCTCCTCACCTATACTGTTCACCTGGTAACAAGTCCCGTGTATATTAAACCATCATGGGAAAGCCCTCTCCTCCCTTATACTGTTCACCTGGTAACATGTCCCATGTATATTGTACCATCAGGGGAACACATTCTCCTCACTTATACTGTTCACCTGGTAACATGTCCCATGTATATTGTACCATCAGGGGAAAGCACTCTCATCACTTATACTGTTCACCTGGTAACATGTCCCGTGTATATTATACCATCAGGGGAACACATTCTCCTCACTTATACTGTTCACCTGGTAACACGTCCCGTGTATATTAAACCATCATGGGAAAGCCCTCTCCTCACTTATACTGTTCACCTGGTAACATGTCCCATGTATATTAAACCATCAGCGGAACACATTCTCCTCACTTATACTGTTCACCTGGTAACATGTCCTGTGTATATTAAAACATCAGGGGAAAACAGTCTCCTCACTTATACTGTTCACCTGGTAACATGTCCTGTGTATATTAAACCATCAGGGGAATACATTCTCCTCACTTATACTGTTCACCTGGTAACATGTCCCGTGTATATTGAACCATCATGGGAACACATTCTCCTCACTTATACTGTTCACCTGGTAACATGTCCCTTGTTTTTTAAAACATCAGGGGAAAGCCCTCTCCTCACTTATACTGTTAACCTGGTAACATGTCCCATGTATATTATACCATCAGGGGAACACATTCTCCTCACTTATACTGTTCACCTGGTAACATGTCCCATGTATATTATACCATCAGGGGAAAGCACTCTCATCACTTATACTGTTCACCTGGTAACATGTCCCGTGCATATTAAAACATCAGGGGAACTCACTCTCCTCACTTATACTGTTCACCTGGTAACATGTCCCGTTTATGTTAAACCATCATGGGTAAGCCCTCTCCTCACTTCTACTGTTCACCTGGTAACATGTCCCGTGTATATTAAACCATCAGGGGAACACACTCTCCTCGCTTATACTGCTCACCTGGTAACATGTCCCGTGAGTATTAAAAAATCAGAGGAACACACTCTCCTGACTTATAGTTTTCACCTGGTAACATGTCCCGTGTATATTAAACCAACAGCGGAACACATTCTCCTCACTTATACGGTTCACCTCGTAACATGTCCTGTGTATATTAAACCATCAGGGGAAAACGGTCTCCTCACTTATACTGTTCACCTGGTAACATGTCCTGTGTATATTAAACCATCAGGGGAATACATTCTCCTCACTTATACTGTTCACCTGGTAACATGTCCCGTGTATATTGAACCATCAGGGGAATACAGTATCCTCACTTATACTGTTCACCTGGTAACATGTCCCGTGTATATTAAACCATCAGGGGAACACATTCTCCTCACTAATACTGTTCACCTGGTAACATGTCCCTTGTTTTTTAAAACATCAGGGGAAAGCCCTCTCCGCACTTATACTGTTCACCTGGTTACATGTCCCATGTATATTATACCATCAGGGGAAAGCACTCTCATCACTTATACTGTTCACCTGGTAACATGTCCCGTGTATATTAAACCATCAGGGGAACTCACTCTCCTCACTTATACTGTTCACCTGGTAACATGTCACGTGTTTATTAAACCATCATGGGTAAGCCCTCTCCTCACTTCTACTGTTCACCTGGTAACATGTCCCGTGTATATTATACCATCAGGGTAACACACTCTCCTCACTTATACTGTTCACCTGGTAACATGTCCCGTGTATATTAAACCATCAGGGGAAAGCACTCTCCTCTCTTATACTGTTCACCTGATGACATGTCCCGGGTATATTAAACAATCAGGGGAACTCACTCTCCTCACTTATACTGTTCACCTGGTATCATGTCCTGTGTATAGTAAACCATCAGGGGAACAGACTCTCCTCACTTATACTGTTCACCTGTTGACATGTCCTGTTTGTATTAAACCATCAGGGGAACTCACTCTCCTCACTTACACTGTTTACCTGGTAACATGTCCCGTGTGTATTAAACCATCAGGGGAACACACTCTCTTCACTTATACTCTTCACCTGGCAACATGTCCCGTGTGTATTAAACAATCAGGGGAACACACTCTCCTCACTTATACTCTTCACCTGGCAACATGTCCCGGGTGTATTAAACCATCAGGGAAACATACTCTCCTCACTTATACTGTTCACCTGGTAACATGTCCCGTGTATATTAAACCATCAGGGGAACACACTCTCCTCACTTATACTGTTCACCTGGTAACATGTCCCGTGTACATTAAACCATCAGGTGAACACACTCTCCTCACTTCTACTGTTCACCTGGTAACATGTCCCTTGTTTTTTAAAACATCATGGGAAAGCCCTCTCCTCACTTATACTGTTCACCTGGTAACATGTCCCATGTATAATATACCATCAGGGGAAAGCACTCTCATCACTTATACTGTTCACCTGGTAACATGTCCCGTGTATATTAAACCATCAGGGGAACTCACTCTCCTCACTTATACTGTTCATCTGGTAACAAGTCCCGTGTATATTAAACCATCATGGGAAAGCCCTCTCCTCACTTATACTGTTCACCTGGTAACATGTCCCAACTATATTATACCATCAGGGGAACACATTCTCCTCACTTATACTGTTCAACTGGTAACATGTCCCATGTATATTATACCATCAGGGGAAAGCACTCTCATCACTTATACTGTTCACCTGGTAACATGTCCCGTGTATATTATACCATCAGGGGAACACATTCTCCTCACTTATACTGTTCACCTGGTAACAAGTCCCGTGTATATTAAACCATCATGGGAAAGCCCTCTCCTCACTTATACGGTTCACCTGGTAACATGTCCCATGTATATTATACCATCAGGGGAACACATTCTCCTCACTTATACTGTTCACCTGGTAATATGTCCCATGGATATTAAACCATCAGCGGAACACATTCTCCTCACTTATACTGTTCACCTGGTAACATGTCCTGTGTATATTAAACCATCAGGGGAAAACAGTCTCCTCACTTCTTCTGTTCACCTGGTAACATGTCCTGTGTATATTAAACCATCAGGGGAATACATTCTCCTCACTTATACTGTTCACCTGGTAACATGTCCCGTGTATATTGAACCATCATGGGAACACATTCTCCTCACTTATACTGTTCACCTGGTAACATGTCCCTTGTTTTTTAAAACATCAGGGGAAAGCCCTCTCCTCACTTATACTGTTCACCTGGTAACATGTCCCATGTATATTATACCATCAGGGGAACACATTCTCCTCACTTATACTGTTCACCTGGTAACATGTCCCATGTATATTAACCCATCAGGGGAACACATTCTCCTCACTTATACTTTTCACCTTGTAACATGTCCCATGTATATTATACCATCAGGGGAAAGCACTCTCATCACTTATACTGTTCACCTGGTAACATGTCCCGTGTATATTAAACCATCAGGGGAACTCACTCTCCTCACTTATACTGTTCACCTGGTAACATGTCCCGTGTATATTAAACCATCATGGGTAAGCCCTCTCCTCACTTCTACTGTTCACCTGGTAACATGTCCCGTGTATATTATACCATCAGGGGAACACACTCTCCTCACTTATACTGTTCACCTGGTAACATGTCCCGTGTATATTAAACCATCAGGGGAAAGCACTCTACTCTCTTATACTGTTCACCTGGGAACATGTCCCGTGTATATTAAACCATCAGGGGAACACACTCTCCTCACTTATACTGTTCACCTGATGACATGTCCCGGGTCTATTAAACAATCAGTGGAACTCACTCTCCTCACTTATACTGTTCACCTGGTATCGTGTCCTGTGTATAGTAAACCATCAGGGGAACAGACTCTCCTGACTTATACTGTTCACCTGTTGAAATGTCCTGTTTGTATTAAACCATCAGGGGAACTCACTCTCCTCACTTACACTGTTTACCTGGTAACATGTCCCATGTATATTAAACCATCATGGGTAAGCCCTCTCCTCACTTCTACTGTTCACCTGGTAACATGTCCCGTGTATATTAAACCATCAGGGGAACACACTCTCCTCACTTATACTGCTCACCTGGTAACATGTCCCGTGAGTATTAAACAATCAGGGGAACACACTCTCCTGACTTATAGTTTTCACCTGGTAACATGTCCCGTGTATATTAAACCATCAGCGGAACACATTCTCCTCACTTATACGGTTCACCTGGTAACATGTCCAGTGTATATTAAACCATCAGGGGAAAACGGTCTCCTCACTTATACTGTTCACCTGGTAACATGTCCTGTGTACATTAAACCATCAGGGGAATACATTCTCCTCACTTATACTGTTCACCTGGTAACATGTCCCGTGTATATTGAACCATCAGGGGAATACAGTATCCTCACTTATACTGTTCACCTGGTAACATGTCCCGTGTATATTATCCCATCAGGGGAACACACTCTCCTCACTTATACTGTTCACCTGGTAACATGTCCCGTGTATATTAATCCATCAGGGGACAGCATTCTCCTCTCTTATACTGTTCACCTGGTAACATGTCCCGTGTATATTAAACCATCAGGGGAACACACTCTCCTCACTTATACTGTTCACCTGATGACATGTCCCGGGTATATTAAACAATCAGGGGAACTCACTCTCCTCACTTACACTGTTCACCTGGTATCATGTCCTGTGTATAGTAAACCATCAGGGGAACAGACTCTCCTCATTTATACTGTTCACCTGTTGACATGTCCTGTTTGTATTAAACCATCAGGGGAACTCACTCTACTCACTTACACTGTTTACCTGGTAACATGTCCCTTGTGTATTAAACCATCAGGGGAACACATTCTATTCACTTATACTCTTCACCTGGCAACATGTCCCGTGTGTATTAAACAATCAGGGCAACACACTCTCCTCACTTATACTCTTCACCTGGCAACATGTCCCGGGTGTATTATACCATCAGGGGAACATACTCTCCTCACTTATACTGTTCACCTGGTAACATGTCCCGTGTATATTAAACCATCAGGGGAACACACTCTCCTCACTTATACTGTTCACCTGGTAACATGTCCCGTGTTTATTAAACCATCAGGGGAACACACTCTCGTCACTTATACTGTTCACCTGGTAACATGTCCCGTGTATATTAAACCATCAGGGGAACACATTCTCCTCACTTATACTGTTCACCTGGTAACATGTCCCTTGTTTTTTAAAACATCAGGGGAAAGCCCTCTCCTCACTTATACTGTTCACCTGGTAACATGTCCCATGTATAATATACCATCAGGGGAAAGCACTCTCATCACTTATACTGTTCACCTGGTAACATGTTCCGTGTATATTAAACCATCAGGGGAACTCACTCTCCTCACTTATACTGTTCACCTGGTAACAAGTCCCGTGTATATTAAACCATCATGGGAAAGCCCTCTCCTCACTTATACTGTTCACCTGGTAACATGTCCCATGTATATTATACCATCAGGGGAACACATTCTCCTCACTTATACTGTTAACCTGGTAACATGTCCCATGGATATTAAACCATCAGCGGAACACATTCTCCTCACTTATACTGTTCACCTGGTAACATGTCCCGTGTATATTATACCATCAGGGGAACACATTCTCCTCACTTATACTGTTCACCTTGTAACACGTCCCGTGTATATTAAACCATCATGGGAAAGCCCTCTCCTCACTTATACTGTTCACCTGGTAACATGTCCCATGTATATTAAACCATCAGCGGAACACATTCTCCTCACTTATACTGTTCACCTGGTAACATGTCCTGTGTATATTGAAACATCAGGGGAAAACAGTCTCCTCACTTATACTGTTCACCTGGTAACATGTCCTGTGTATACTAAACCATCAGGGGAATACATTCTCCTCACTTATACTGTTCACCTGGTAACATGTCCCGTGTATATTGAACCATCATGGGAACACATTCTCCTCACTTATACTGTTCACCTGGTAACATGTCCCTTGTTTTTTAAAACATCAGGGGAAAGCCCTCTCCTCACTTATACTGTTAACCTGGTAACATGTCCCATGTATATTATACCATCAGGGGAACACATTCTCCTCACTTATACTGTTCACCTGGTAACATGTCCCATGTTTATTATACCATCAGGGGAAAGCACTCTCATCACTTATACTGTTCACCTGGTAACATGTCCCGTGTATATTAAACCATCAGGGGAACTCACTCTCCTCACTTATACTGTTCACCTGGTAACATGTCCCGTGTATATTAAACCATCATGGGTAAGCCCTCTCCTCACTTCTACTGTTCACCTGGTAACATGTCCCGTGTATATTAAACCATCAGGGGAACACACTCTCCTCACTTATACTGCTCACCTGGTAACATGTCCCGTGAGTATTAAACAATCAGGGGAACACACTCTCCTGACTTATAGTTTTCACCTGGTAACATGTCCCGTGTATATTAAACCATCAGCGGAACACATTCTCCTCACTTATACGGTTCACCTGGTAACATGTCCTGTGTATATTAAACCATCAGGGGAAAACGGTCTCCTCACTTATACTGTTCACCTGGTAACATGTCCTTTGTATATTAAACCATCAGGGGAATACATTCTCCTCACTTATACTGTTCACCTGGTAACATGTCCCGTGTATATTGAACCATCAGGGGAATACAGTATCCTCACTTATACTGTTCACCTGGTAACATGTCCCGTGTATATTAAACCATCAGGGGAACACATTCTCCTCACTAATACTGTTCACCTGGTAACATGTCCCTTGTTTTTTAAAACATCAGGGGAAAGCCCTCTCCGCACTTATACTGTTCGCCTGGTTACATGTCCCATGTATATTATACCATCATGGGAAAGCACTCTCATCACTTATACTGTTCACCTGGTAACATGTCCCGTGTATATTAAACCATCAGGGGAACTCACTCTCCTCACTTATACTGTTCACCTGGTAACATGTCACGTGTTTATTAAACCATCATGGGTAAGCCCTCTCCTGACTTCTACTGTTCACCTGGTAACATATCCCGTGTATATTATTCCATCAGGGTAACACACTCTCCTCACTTATACTGTTCACCTGGTAACATGTCCCGTGTATATTAAACCATCAGGGGAAAGCACTCTCCTCTCTTATACTGTTCACCTGGTAACATGTCCCGTGTATGTTAAACCATCAGGGGAACACACTCTCCTCACTTATACTGTTCACTTGATGACATGTCCCGGGTATATTAAACAATCAGGGGAACTCACTCTCCTAACTTATACTGTTCACCTGGTATCATGTCCTGTGTATAGTAAACCATCAGGGGAACAGACTCTCCTCACTTATACTGTTCACCTGTTGACATGTCCTGTTTGTATTAAACCATCAGGGGAACTCACTCTCCTCACTTACACTGTTTACCTGGTAACATGTCCCGTGTGTATTAAACCATCAGGGGAACACACTCTCTTCACTTATACTCTTCACCTGGCAACATGTCCCGTGTGTATTAAACAATCAGGGGAACACACTCTCCTCACTTATACTCTTCACCTGGCAACATGTCCCGGGTGTATTAAACCATCAGGGGAACATACTCTCCTCACTTATACTGTTCACCTGGTAACATGTCCCGTGTATATTAAACCATCAGGGGAACACACTCTCCTCACTTATACTGTTCACCTGGTAACATGTCCCGTGTATATTAAACCATCAGGGGAACACACTCTCCTCACTTCTACTGTTCACCTGGTAACATGTCCCGTGTATATTTAACAATCAGGGGAACACACTCTCGTCACTTATACTTTTCACCTGGTAACATGTCCCGTGTATATTAAACCATCAGGGGAACACATTCTCCTCACTTATACTGTTCACCTGGTAACATGTCCCTTGTTTTTTAAAACATCAGGGGAAAGCCCTCTCCTCACTTATACTGTTCACCTGTTAACATGTCCCATGTATATTAAACCATCAGGGGAACTCACTCTCCTCACTTATACTGTTCATGTGGTAACAAGTCCCGTGTATATTAAACCATCATGGGAAAGCCCTCTCCTCACTTATACTGTTCACCTGGTAACATGTCCCATGTATATTATACCATCAGGGGAACACATTCTCCTCACTTACACTGTTCAACTGGTAACATGTCCCATGTATATTATACCATCAGGGGAAAGCACTCTCATCACTTATACTGTTCACCTGGTAACATGTCCCGTGTATATTAAACCATCAGGGGAACTCACTCTCCTCACTTATACTGTTCACCTGGTAACATGTCCCGTGTATATTAAACCATCATGGGTAAGCCCTCTCCTCACTTCTACTGTTCACCTGGTAACATGTCCCGTGTATATTAAACCATCAGGGGAACACACTCTCCTCACTTATACTGCTCACCTGGTAACATGTCCCGTGAGTATTAAACAATCAGGGGAACACACTCTCCTGACTTATAGTTTTCACCTGGTAACATGTCCCGTTTATATTAAACCATCAGCGGAACACATTCTCCTCACTTATACGGTTCACCTGGTAACATGTCCTGTGTATATTAAACCATCAGGGGAAAACGGTCTCCTCACTGAGACTGTTCACCTGGTAACATGTCCTTTGTATATTAAACCATCAGGGGAATACATTCTCCTCACTTATACTGTTCACCTGGTAACATGTCCCGTGTATATTGAACCATCAGGGGAATACAGTATCCTCACTTATACTGTTCACCTGGTAACATGTCCCGTGTATATTAAACCATCAGGGGAACACATTCTCCTCACTAATACTGTTCACCTGGTAACATGTCCCTTGTTTTTTAAAACATCAGGGGAAAGCCCTCTCCGCACTTATACTGTTCACCTGGTTACATGTCCCATGTATATTATACCATCAGGGGAAAGCACTCTCATCACTTATACTGTTCACCTGGTAACATGACCCGTGTATATTAAACCATCAGGGGAACTCACTCTCCTCACTTATACTGTTCACCTGGTAACATGTCACGTGTTTATTAAACCATCATGGGTAAGCCCTCTCCTCACTTCTACTGTTCACCTGGTAACATGTCCCGTGTATATTATACCATCAGGGTAACACACTCTCCTCACTTATACTGTTCACCTGGTAACATGTCCCGTGTATATTAAACCATCAGGGGAAAGCACTCTCCTCTCTTATACAATTCACCTGGTAACATGTCCCGTGTATATTAAACCATCAGGGGAACACACTCTCCTCACTTATACTGTTCACCTGATGACATGTCCCGGGTATATTAAACAATCAGGGGAACTCACTCTCCTCACTTATACTGTTCACCTGGTATCATGTCCTGTGTATAGTAAACCATCAGGGGAACAGACTCTCCTCACTTATACTGTTCACCTGTTGACATGTCCTGTTTGTATTAAACCATCAGGGGAACTCACTCTCCTCACTTACACTGTTTACCTGGTAACATGTCCCGTGTGTATTAAACCATCAGGGGAACACACTCTCTTCACTTATACTCTTCACCTGGCAACATGTCCCGTGTGTATTAAACAATCAGGGGAACACACTCTTCTCACTTATACTCTTCACCTGGCAACATGTCCCGGGTGTATTAAACCATCAGGGGAACATACTCTCCTCACTTATACTGTTCACCTGGTAACATGTCCCGTGTATATTAAACCATCAGGGGAACACACTCTCCTCACTTATACTGTTCACCTGGTAACATGTCCCGTGTATATTAAACCATCAGGGGAACACACTCTCCTCACTTCTACTGTTCACCTGGTAACATGTCCCGTGTATATTTAACAATCAGGGGAACACACTCTCGTCACTTATACTTTTCACCTGGTAACATGTCCCGTGTATATTAAACCATCAGGGGAACACATTCTCCTCACTTATACTGTTCACCTGGTAACATGTCCCTTGTTTTTTAAAACATCAGGGGAAAGCCCTCTCCTCACTTATACTGTTCACCTGGTAACATGTCCCATGTATATTAAACCATCAGGGGAACTCACTCTCCTCACTTATACTGTTCATCTGGTAACAAGTCCCGTGTATATTAAACCATCATGGGAAAGCCCTCTCCTCACTTATACTGTTCACCTGGTAACATGTCCCATGTATATTATACCATCAGGGGAACACATTCTCCTCACTTATACTGTTCAACTGGTAACATGTCCCATGTATATTATACCATCAGGGGAAAGCACTCTCATCACTTATACTGTTCACCTGGTAACATGTCCCGTGTATATTATACCATCAGGGGAACACATTCTCCTCACTTATACTGTTCACCTGGTAACAAGTCCCGTGTATATTAAACCATCATGGGAAAGCCCTCTCCTCACTTATACTGTTCACCTGGTAACATGTCCCATGTATATTATACCATCAGGGGAACACATTCTCCTCACTTATACTGTTCACCTGGTAACATGTCCCATGGATATTAAACCATCAGCGGAACACATTCTCCTCACTTATACTGTTCACCTGGTAACATGTCCTGTGTATATTAAACCATCAGGGGAAAACAGTCTCCTCACTTCTTCTGTTCACCTGGTAACATGTCCTGTGTATATTAAACCATCAGGGGAATACATTCTCCTCACTTATACTGTTCACCTGGTAACATGTCCCGTGTATATTGAACCATCATGGGAACACATTCTCCTCACTTATACTGTTCACCTGGTAACATGTCCCTTGTTTTTTAAAACATCAGGGGAAAGCCCTCTCCTCACTTATACTGTTCACCTGGTAACATGTCCCATGTATATTATACCATCAGGGGAACTCACTCTCCTCACTTATACTGTTCACCTGGTAACATGTCACGTGTTTATTAAACCATCATGGGTAAGCCCTCTCCTGACTTCTACTGTTCACCTGGTAACATATCCCGCGTATATTATACCATCAGGGTAACACACTCTCCTCACTTATACTGTTCACCTGGTAACATGTCCCGTGTATATTAAACCATCAGGGGAAAGCACTCTCCTCTCTTATACTGTTCACCTGGTAACATGTCCCGTGTATGTTAAACCATCAGGGGAACACACTCTCCTCACTTATACTGTTCACCTGATGACATGTCCCGGGTATATTAAACAATCAGGGGAACTCACTCTCCTCACTTATACTGTTCACCTGGTATCATGTCCTGTGTATAGTAAACCATCAGGGGAACAGACTCTCCTCACTTATACTGTTCACCTGTTGACATGTCCTGTTTGTATTAAACCATCAGGGGAACTCACTCTCCTCACTTACACTGTTTACCTGGTAACATGTCCCGTGTGTATTAAACCATCAGGGGAACACACTCTCTTCACTTATACTCTTCACCTGGCAACATGTCCCGTGTGTATTAAACAATCAGGGGAACACACTCTCCTCACTTATACTCTTCACCTGGCAACATGTCCCGGGTGTATTAAACCATCAGGGGAACATACTCTCCTCACTTATACTGTTCACCTGGTAACATGTCCCGTGTATATTAAACCATCAGGGGAACACACTCTCCTCACTTATACTGTTCACCTGGTAACATGTCCCGTGTATATTAAACCATCATGGGAACACACTCTCCTCACTTCTACTGTTCACCTGGTAACATGTCCTGTGTATATTTAACAATCAGGGGAACACACTCTCGTCACTTATACTTTTCACCTGGTAACATCTCCCGTGTATATTAAACCATCAGGGGAACACATTCTCCTCACTTATACTGTTCACCTGGTAACATGTCCCTTGTTTTTTAAAACATCAGGGGAAAGCCCTCTCCTCACTTATACTGTTCACCTGTTAACATGTCCCATGTATACTAAACCATCAGGGGAACTCACTCTCCTCACTTATACTGTTCATCTGGTAACAAGTCCCGTGTATATTAAACCATCATGGGAAAGCCCTCTCCTCACTTATACTGTTCACCTGGTAACATGTCCCATGTATATTATACCATCAGGGGAACACATTCTCCTCACTTACACTGTTCAACTGGTAACATGTCCCATGTATATTATACCATCAGGGGAAAGCACTCTCATCACTTATACTGTTCACCTGGTAACATGTCCCGTGTATATTAAACCATCAGGGGAACTCACTCTCCTCACTTATACTGTTCACCTGGTAACATGTCCTGTGTATATTAAACCATGAGGGGAAAACAGTCTCCTCACTTCTTCTGTTCACCTGGTAACATGTCCTGTGTATATTAAACCATCAGGGGAATACATTCTCCTCACTTATACTGTTCACCTGGTAACATGTCCCGTGTATATTGAACCATCATGGGAACACATTCTCCTCACTTATACTGTTCACCTGGTAACATGTCCTGTGTATATTAAACCATCAGGGGAAAACAGTCTCCTCACTTCTTCTGTTCACCTGGTAACATGTCCTGTGTATATTAAACCATCAGGGGAATACATTCTCCTCACTTATACTGTTCACCTGGTAACATGTCCCGTGTATATTAAACCATCAGGGGAACACACTCTCCTCACTTATACTGTTCACCTGATGACATGTCCCGGGTATATTAAACAATCAGGGGAACTCACTCTCCTCACTTATACTGTTCACCTGGTATCATGTCCTGTGTATATTAAACCATAAGGGGAAAGCCCTCTCCTCATTTATTCTGTTCACCTGGTAATAAGTCCCGTGTATATTAAATCATCAGGGGAACACACTCTCCTCACTTATAGTGTTCACCTGCTAACATATCCCGTGTATATTAAACCATCAGGGGAACACACTCTCCTCACTTATACTGTTCACCTGCTAACATGTCACGCGTATATTAAACCATCAGGGGAACACACTCTCCTCACTTCCACTGTTCACCTGGTAACATGTCCCGTGTATATTAAACCATCCGGGGAACACACTCTCCTCACTTATACTGTTCACCTGGTAACATGTCCCCTGCCTGTTAAACCATCATGGGAAGACACTCTCCTCACTTATACTGTTCACCTGGTAACATGTTCCGGGTGTATTAAACCATCAGGGGAACACACTCTCCTCACTTATACTGTCCACCTGCTAAAATGTCCCGTGTATATTAAACCATCAGGGAACACACTCTCCTCACTTATACTGTTCACCTGGTAAAATGTCCCGTGTATATTAAACCATCAGGGGAACACACTCTCCTCACTTATACTGCTCACCTGATGACATGTCCCGGGTATATTAAACAATCAGGGGAACTCACTCTCCTCACTTATACTGTTCACCTGGTATCATGTCCTGTGTATATTAAACCATAAGGGGAAAGCCCTCTCCTCATTTATTCTGTTCACCTGGTAATAAGTCCCGTGTATATTAAATCATCAGGGGAACACACTCTCCTCACTTATAGTGTTCACCTGCTAACATATCCCGTGTATATTAAACCATCAGGGGAACACAATCTCCTCACTTATACTGTTCACCTGCTAACATGTCACGCGTATATTAAACCATCAGGGGAACACACTCTCCTCACTTCTACTGTTCACCTGGTAACATGTCCCGTGTATATTAAACCATCTGGGGAACACACTCTCCTCACTTCTACTGTTCACCTGGTAACATGTCCCCTGCCTGTTAAACCATCATGGGAACACACTCTCCTCACTTATACTGTTCACCTGGTAACATGTCCCGGGTGTATTAAACCATCAGGGGAACACACTCTCCTCATTTATACTGTCCACCTGCTAACATGTCCCGTGTATATTAAACCATCAGGGAACACACTCGCCTCACTTATACTGTTCACCTGGTAACATGTCCCGTGTATATTAAACCATCAGGGGAAAGCCCTCTCCTCACTTATTCTGTTCACCTGGTAATAAGTCCCGTGTATATTAAACCATCAGGGGAACACACTCTCCTCACTTATACTGTTCACCTGGTAACATGTCCCGTGTATATTAAACCATCTGGGGAACACACTCTCCTCACTTATACTGTTCTCCTGGCAACATGTCCCGTGTATATTTAACAATCAGGGGAACACACTCTCCTCACTTATACTGTTCACCTGGTAACATGTCCCGTGTATATTAAACCATCAGGGGAACACTTACTCCTCACTGATACGGTTCACCTGCTAACATGTCCCGTGTATATTAAACAATGAGGGGAACACACACTCCTCACTTATACTCTTCACCTTGTAACATGTCCCACGTATATTAAGCAATCAGGGGAACAGGCTCTCTTCACTTATTCTGTTCACCTGGTAACATGTCCCATGTATATTAAACCATCAGCGGAACACACTATCCTCACTTATACTGTTCACCTGGTCACATGTCCCGTGTATATTAAACCATCTGGGGAACACACTCTCCTCACTTATACTGTTCACCTGGTAACATGTCCCGTGTATATTAAACAATGAGGGGAACACACTCTCCTCACTTATACTCTTCACCTTGTAACATGTCCCACGTATATTAAGCAATCAGGGGAACAGGCTCTCTTCACGTATTCTGTTCACCTGGTAACATGTCCCATGTATATTAGACCATCTGCGGAACCTACTCTCCTCACTTCTACTCTTCATCTGGTGACACGTCCCGTGCGTGTTAAACCATCAGGGGAACACACTCTCCTCACTTATACAGCTCACCTGGTAACATGTCCCGTGAGTATTAAACAATCAGGGGGACACACTCTCCTGACTTATACTTTTCACCTGGTATCATGTCCCGTGTATATTAAACCATCAGGGGAACACATTCTCCTCACTTATAATGTTCACCTGGTAACATGTCCTGTGTCTATTAAACCATCAGGGGAACACAGTCTCCTCACTTATACTGTTCACCTGGTAACATGTCCCGTGTGTATTAAACCATCAGGGGAATACATTCTCCTCACTTATACTGTTCACCTGCTTACATGTCCCGTGTATATTAAACCATCAGGGGAACACACTCTCCTCACTTATACTGTTCACCTGCTAACATGTCCCTTGTATATTAAACCATCAGGGGAAAGCCCTCTCCTCACTTATACTGTTCAGCTGGTAACATGTCGCGTGTATATTATACCATCAGGGGAACACACTGTCCTTACTTATACTGTTCACCTGCCAACATGTCCCGTGTATATTAAACGATCAGGGGATAGCCCTCTCCTCACTTATGCTGTTCAGCTGGTAACATGTCCCGTGTATATTATACCATCAGGGGAACACACTCTCCTCACTTATACTGTTCAACTGGTAACATATCCCGTGTATATTAAACCATCAGGGGAACACACTCTCCTCACTTATACTGTTCACCTGGTAACATGTCCCGTGTATATTAAACCATCAGGGGAATACATTCTCCTCACTTATACTGTTCACCAGCTAACATGTCCCGTGTATATTGAACCATCAGGGGAATGCAGTATCCTCACTTATACTGTTCACTTGGTAACATGTCCCGTGTATATCAAACCATCAGGGGAACACATTCTCCTCACTTATACTGTTCACCTGGTAACATGTCCCTTTTATATTAAACCATCAGGGGAAAGCCCTCTCCACACTTATACTGTTCAGCTGGTAACATTAACCGTGTATATTATACCATCAGGGGAACACACTGTCCTCACTTATACTGTTCACCTGGTAACATGTCCGGTGTTGTTCCAAGATGGCTCCTGGGCTGGAAGCTCCCTAGGAAGCTCCCTTGCTGTTCAACTCTATCCATGGCCATCTGCTCCCATCCCTAACGTTTTCTCCCCCAATCTGCCCTCTTAAACTGTTTAAATTCCCCTGGCTCTTTAAATCAGTTCATTTTAGCCCTATCTAAAAGTTAGCAGTTAGTTTAGTGTATGTTACCTGGGCCCACTGCCCTCCCCCAGCCACACCTGCTCTTTGTTTTCTCAATGAAATTGATCCGGATGAAACTGACGAGAACAGCTGCCGATACTTCAATCTCCGATCCTGCTGTCTTCACAGTCCAGAGTGTCTGCAGCCACGGCATGCGGTAAGTCCATTGAGGTGAAGAAGGAGCTGCGGGACCCGAGAGAAGTCCTGTGAAAAGGTGCCCCGAACACCCAAAACATCCACGAACGGCCCCCCCGGCCGCAACTTCAAAGCGACCCGCGGGAGATGGCTCGGAGAGCATCTGCAGCGCACTGTCGGCAATGCTGCATGCCTTTATTTAAACCACTGCAAAAAAAAAAACCCTTAGCAAATGTAATCACCTCTAAGTCTGCCAAATGATGCTTCACCTCCCGAAGGACGTGGATGAGCTTTCCGGACGTCGATGGTGGGCACTGAGGAAATGGCTTATTACCTGCACCAGATTCCACCCCCCCTCCCCCCCTTGACCCCCCTTCCACCCCCCCCCACCCCCGTCCCCTTCCCTGCTCCACCCTCTCAGCTCACCCCCTCACAACCCCGTCCCAGCCCGCCCCCCCCTCGCACCATCTTCACCCCGCACCCCCTTCCCCTGCACCCCCCCACCCCCTCCCTCTACCCCTCCCCCTTGCATCCCCTCCTCCCACCGGCACCATCCTACACCTGTGTAGGGGCCCCAACAACCCCACTGCCTTGTGGGCGTCTCGGGAGAGACCAAGGCTAAGGGAGTAAACCCTAACAGAAAATCCGGAGCGGAACCCCGTAGGCGGTCATGTGTCACCTTTGGCATGTTTCCGGCAGTTCCTGCAGCCATACTGGTGCCAAACGTCGTGTCCTGCACTCCTTTGGACCCCACCAGAAAGGCCGAGAGGGGGGTTTTGACGACTGGGCAACTCTCAACCTCCATAAATTTGCCCAGGCATGCGCCATGGAGAGGTCACTCCATAGTTGCCTCACAGCGACTGAAACAACACGGAAGGCAGCAGTTACGGGTTATAAGTCCAGATAAATTGGCGTAGAAACTGGGCGCCACGGGTTGCCTTTGTCGGTGGGAGAGGTCATTGCACCTCACTGGACAGCTACCGCCCGCCTCAAACCGGGCAGCCCCCGGTCAATAAGGTTCTGTCCCGCCACAGTCTGCCTGCTTCAATGGGTGCTTGGAGCTCAGGGTCATTGCCCGAAAGGTGGACTGATACACCGCACCAAACAACATGAAAAAAGGAAAGAAGGTACCAGCCCTTCGCTTTGCAAGCTGGAACGTCAGAACTATGTGTCCTGGCCTGTCGGAAGACCTTACACAAATCAACGATTCTCGGAAGACCGCCATCATTAACAACGAGCTCAGTAGACTCAATGTGGACATTGCAGCACTTCAGGAGACTCGCCTCCCCGCGAGTGGCTCTCTAGCAGAGCAAGACTACACCTTCTTCTGGCAGGGCAGGGATCCTGAAGAACCAAGACAGCATGGAGTGGGCTTCGCCATCAGAAACTCCTTGCTCAGCATGATAGAGCCTCCCTCAAATGGCTCGGAACGCATACTGTCCATCCGACTGCTCACCACCTCTGGTCCAGTACACCTACTCAGCATCTATGCTCCAACACTCTGTTCCGCACCTGAAGCTAAAGACCAGTTCTATGAACAACTCCATAACATCATTAGCAGCATCCCCAACACCGAACACCTATTCCTGCTGGGGGACTTTAATGCCAGGGTTGGGGCCGACCATGACTCATGGCCCTCCTGCCTTGGGCGCTATGGCGTTGGAAGGATGAATGAGAACGGGCAGAGACTGCTTGAGTTGTGTACCTATCATAACCTCTGCATCACCAACTCGTTCTTTCACACTAAACCCTGTCACCAGGTTTCATGGAGGCACCCAAGATCACGTCGTTGGCACCAGCTAGACCTCATTGTCACAAGGCGAGCCGCCTTAAACAGTGTTCAAATCACACGCAGCTTCCACAGTGCGGACTGCGACACCGACCACTCCCTGGTGTGCAGCAAGGTTAGACTCAGACCAAAGAAGTTGCATCATTCCAAGCAGAAGGGCCACCCGCGCATCAACACGAGCAGAATTTCTCACCCACAGCTGTTACAAAAATTTCTAAATTCACTTGTAACAGCCCTTCAAAACACTCCCACAGGGGATGCTGAGACCAAGTGGGCCCACATCAGAGACGCCATCTATGAGTCAGCTTTGACCACCTACGGCAAAAGTGCGAAGAGAAATGCAGACTGGTTTCAATCTCATAATGAAGAGCTGGAACCTGTCATAGCCGCTAAGCGCATTGCACTTTTGAACTACAAGAAAGCCCCCAGCGATTTAACATCCGCAGCACTTAAAGCAGCCAGAAGTACTGCACAAAGAACAGCTAGGCGTTGCGCAAACGACTACTGGCAACACCTATGCAGTCATATTCAGCTGGCCTCAGACACCGGAAACATCAGAGGAATGTATGATGGCATGAAGAGAGCTCTTGGACCAACCATCAAGAAGATCACCCCCCTCAAATCTAAATCGGGGGACATAATCACTGACCAACGCAAACAGATGGACCGCTGGGTTGAGCACTACCTAGAACTGTACTCCAGGGAGAATGCTGTCACTGAGACTGCCCTCAATGCAGCCCAGCCTCTACCAGTCATGGATGAGCTGGACATACAGCCAACCAAATCGGAACTCAGTGATGCCATTGATTCCCTAGCCAGCGGAAAAGCCCTGGGAAGGACAGCATTACCCCTGAAATAATCAAGAGTGCCAAGCCTGCTATACTCTCTGCACTACATGAACTGCTATGCCTGTGCTGGGACGAGGGAGCAGTACCCCAGGACAGGCGCGATGCCAACATCATCACCCTCTATAAAAACAAAGGTGACCGCGGTGACTGCAACAACTACCGTGGAATCTCCCTGCTCAGCATAGTGGGGAAAGTCTTTGCTCGAGTCGCTCTGAACAGGCTCCAGAAGCTGGCCGAGCGCGTCTACCCTGAGGCACAGTGTGGCTTTCGTGCAGAGAGATCGACTATTGACATGCTGTTCTCCCTTCGTCAGATACAGGAGAAATGCCGTGAACAACAGATGCCCCTCTACATTGCTTTCATTGATCTCACCAAAGCCTTTGACCTCGTCAGCAGACGTGGTCTCTTCAGACTACTAGAAAAGATCGGATGTCCACCAAAGCTACTAAGTATCATCACCTCATTCCATGACAATATGAAAGGCACAATTCAACATGGTGGCTCCTCATCAGAGCCCTTTCCTATCCTGAGTGGTGTGAAACAGGGCTGTGTTCTCGCACCCACACTTTTTGGGATTTTCTTCTCCCTGCTGCTTTCACATGCGTTCAAATCCTCTGAAGAAGGAATTTTCCTCCACACAAGATCAGGGGGCAGGTTGTTCAACCTTGCCCGTCTAAGAGCGAAGTCCAAAGTACGGAAAGTCCTCATCAGAGAACTCCTCTTTGCTGACGATGCTGCTTTAACATCTCACACTGAAGAATGCCTGCAGAGTCTCATCGACAGGTTTGCGTCTGCCTGCAATGAATTTGGCCTAACCATCAGCCTCAAGAAAACGAACATCATGGGGCAGGATGTCAGAAATGCTCCATCCATCAATATTGGCGACCACGCTCTGGAAGTGGTTCAAGAGTTCACCTACCTAGGCTCAACTATCACCAGTAACCTGTCTCTAGATGCAGAAATCAACAAGCGCATGGGTAAGGCTTCCACTGCTAAGTTCAGACTGGCCAAGAGAGTGTGGGAAAATGGCGCACTGACACGGAACACAAAAGTCCGAGTGTATCAGGCCTGTGTCCTCAGTACCTTGCTCTACGGCAGCGAGGCCTGGACAACGTATGCCAGCCAAGAGCGACGTCTCAATTCATTCCATCTTCGCTGCCTTCGGAGAATACTTGGCATCAGGTGGCAGGACTATATCTCCAACACAGAAGTCCTTGAAGCGGCCAACATCCCCAGCTTATACACACTACTGAGTCAGCGGCGCTTGAGATGGCTTGGCCATGTGAGCCGCATGGAAGATGGCAGGATCCCCAAAGACACATTGTACAGCGAGCTCGCCACTGGTATCAGACCCACCGGCCGTCCATGTCTCCGTTATAAAGACGTCTGCAAACGCGATATGAAATCGTGTGACATTGATCACAAGTCGTGGGAGTCAGTTGCTAGCATTCGCCAGAGCTGGCGGGCAGCCATAAAGACAGGGCTAAATTGTGGCGAGTCGAAGAGACTTAGTAGTTGGCAGGAAAAAAGACAGAGGCGCAAGGGGAGAGCCAACTGTGCAACAGCCCCAACAAACAAATTTCTCTGCAGCACCCGTGGAAGAGCCTGTCACTCCAGAATTGGCCTTTATAGCCACTCCAGGCGCTGCTTCACAAACCACTGACCACCTCCAGGCGCGTATCCATTGTCTCTCGAGATAAGGAGGCCCAAAAGAAGAAGTATATTAAAACATCAGGGGAACACACTCTCCTCACTTAAACTGTTCACCTGGTAACATGTCCCGTGTATATTAAACCATCAGGGGAACACACTCTCCTCACTTATACTGTTCACCTGGTAACATGTCCCGTGCATATTAAACCATCAGGGGAAAGCCCTCTCCTCACTTATTCTGTTCACCTGTTAATAAGTCCCGTGTATATTAAACCATCAGGGGAACACACTCTCCTCACTTATAGTGTTCACCTGCTAACATGTCCCGTGTATATTAAACCATCAGGAAACACACTCTCCTCACTTATACTGTTCACCTGCGAACATGTCCGTGTATATTAAACCATCAGGGGAACACACTCTCCTCACTTCTACTGTTCACCTGGTAACATGTCCCGTGTATATTAAACCATCTGGGGAACACACTCTCCTCACTTATACTGTTCACCTGGTAACATGTCCCCTGCCTGTTAAACCATCATGGGAACACACTCTCCTCACTTATACTGTTCACCTGGTGACACGTCCCGTCAGTATTAAACAATCATTGGATCACACTCTCCTCACTTATAATGTTCACCTGGTAACATGTCCCGGGTGTATTAAACCATCAGGGGAACACACTCTCCTCACTTATACTGTTGACCTGGTAACATGTCCCGTGCATGTTAAACCATCAGGGGAAGTACTCTCCTCACTTATACTGTTCACCTGGTAACATGTCCCGTGTATATTAAACAATCAGGGGAACACACTCTACTCACTTATACTGTTCACCTGCTAACATGTCCCGTGTATATTAAACCATCAGGGGAACACACTCTCCTCACTTACACTGTTCACCTGGTAACATGTCCCGTGTATATTAAACCATCAGGGGATATCCCTCTCCTCACTTATTCTGTTCACCTGGTAATAAGTCCCGTGTATATTAAACCATCAGGGGAACACACTCTCCTCACTTATACTGTTCACCTGGTCACATGTCCCGTGTATATTAAACCATCTGGGGAACACACTCTCCTCACTTATACTGTTCACCTGGTAACATGTCCCGTGTATATTTAACAATCAGGGGAACACACTCTCCTCACTTATACTGTTCACCTGGTAACATGTCCCGTGTATATTAAACCATCAGGGGAACACATTCTCCTCACTGATACTGTTCACCTGCTAACATGTCCCGTGTATATTAAACAATGAGGGGAACACACTCTCCTCACTTATACTCGTCACCTTGTAACATGTCCCACGTATATTAAGCAATCAGGGGAACAGGCTCTCTTCACTTATGCTGTTCAGCTGGTAACATGTCCCGTGTATATTATACCATCAGGGGAACACACTCTCCTCACTTATACTGTTCAACTGGTAACATATCCCGTGTATATTAAACCATCAGGGGAACACACTCTCCTCACTTATACTGTTCACCTGGTAACATGTCCCGTGTATATTAAAACATCAGTGGAATACATTCTCCTCACTTATACTGTTCACCAGCTAACATGTCCCGTGTATATTGAACCATCAGGGGAATACAGTATCCTCACTTATACTGTTCACCTGGTAACATGTCCCTTGTATATCAAACCATCAGGGGAACACATTCTCCTCACTAATACTGTTCACCTGGTAACAGGTCCCTTTTATATTAAACCATCAGGGGAAAGCCCTCTCCACACTTATACTGTTCAGCTGGTAACATGTCCCGTGTATATTATATCATCAGGGGAACACACTGTCCTCACTTATACTGTTCACCTGGTAACATGTTCCGTGTATATTAAAACATCAGGGGAACACACTCTCCTCACTTAAACTGTTCACCTGGTAACATGTCCCGTGTATATTAAACCATCAGGGGAACACACTCTCCTCACTTATACTGTTCACCTGGTAACATGTCCCGTGTATATTAAACCATCAGGGGAAAGCCCTCTCCTCACTTATTCTGTTCACCTGGTAATAAGTCCCGTGTATATTAAACCATCAGGGGAACACACTCTCCTCACTTATAGTGTTCACCTGCTAACATGTCCCGTGTATATTAAACCATCAGGGGAACACACTCTCCTCACTTCTACTGTTCACCTGGTAACATGTCCCGTGTATATTAAACCATCTGGGGAACACACTCTCCTCACTTATACTGTTCACCTGGTAACATGTCCCCTGCCTGTTAAACCATCATGGGAACACACTCTCCTCACTTATACTGTTCACCTGGTGACACGTCCCGTCAGTATTAAACAATCATTGGATCACACTCTCCTCACTTATAATGTTCATCTGGTAACATGTCCCGGGTGTATTAAACCATCAGGGGAACACACTCTCCTCACTTATACTGTTGACCTGGTAACATGTCCCGTGCATGTTAAACCATCAGGGGAAGTACTCTCCTCACTTATACTGTTCACCTGGCAACATGTCCCGTGTATATTAAACAATCAGGGGAACACACTCTACTCACTTATACTGTTCACCGGCTAACATGTCCCGTGTATATTAAACCATCAGGGGAACACACTCTCCTCACTTACACTGTTCACCTGGTAACATGTCCCGTGTATATTAAACCATCAGGGGAAATCCCTCTCCTCACTTATTCTGTTCACCTGGTAATAAGTCCCGTGTATATTAAACCATCAGGGGAACACACTCTCCTCACTTATACTGTTCACCTGGTCACATGTCCCGTGTATATTAAACCATCTGGGGAACACACTCTCCTCACTTATACTGTTCACCTGGTAACATGTCCCGTGTATATTTAACAATCAGGGGAACACACTCTCCTCACTGATACTCGTCACCTTGTAACAAGTCACACGTATATTAAGCAATCAGGGGAACAGGCTCTCTTCACTTAGTCTGTTCACCTGGTAACATGTCCCATGTATATTAAACCATCAGGGGAACACACTCTCTTCACATATACTGTTCACGTGGTAACATGTCCCGTGTATATTAGACCAACAGGAGAACACACTCTCCTCACTTCTACTGTTCACCTGGTAACATGTCCCCTGCCTGTTAAACTATCATGGGAACACACTCTCCTCACTTATACTCGTCACCTTGTAACATGTCCCACGTATATTTAACAATCAGGGGAACAGGCTCTCTTCACTTAGTCTGTTCACCTGGTAACATGTCCCATGTATATTAAACCATCAGGGGAACACACTCTCTTCACATATACTGTTCACCTGCTAACATGTCCCGTGTATATTAAACCATCAGGGGAACACACTCTACTCACTTCCCTGTTCACCTGGTAACATGTCCCGTGTATATTAAACCATCAGGGGAACACACTCTACTCATTTCTCTGTTCACCTGGTAACATGTCCCCTGCCTGTTAAACCATCATGGGAACACACTCTCCTCACTTATACTGTTCACCTGGTAACATGTCCCGTCTATATTAAACCATCAGGGGAACACACTCTCCTCACTTATACTGTTCACCTGCTTACATGTCCCGTGTATATTTAACCATCAGGGGAACACACTCTCCTCACTAATACTGTTCACCTGGTGACACGTCCCGTCAGTATTAAACAATCATTGGATTACACTCTCCTCACTTATACTGTTCACCTGGTAACATGTCCCATGTATTTTCAACCATGAGGGGAACACATTCTCCTCACTTATACTGTTCACCTGCTAACATGTCCCGTGTATATTGAACCTTCAGGGGAATACAGTCTCATCACTTATACTGTTCACCTGGTAACATGTCCCGTGTATATTAAACCATCTGGGGAACACACTCTCCTCACTTATATTGTTCACCTGGTAACATGTCCCGTGTATATTTAACAATCAGGGGAACGCACTCTCCTCACTTATACTGTTCACCTGGTAACATGTCCCGTGTATATTAAACCATCTGGGGAACACACTCTCCTCACTTATACTGTTCACCTGGTAACATGTCCCGTGTATATTTAACAATCAGGGGAACACACTCTCCTCACTTATACTGTTCACCTGGTAACATGTCCCGTGTATATTTAACAATCAGGGGAACACACTCTCCTCACTTATACTGTTCACCTGGTAACATGTTCCGTGTATATTTAACAATCAGGGGAACACACTCTCCTCACTTATACTGTTCACCTGGTAACATGTCCCGTGTATATTTAACAATCAGGGGAACACACTCTCCTCACTTATACTGTTCACCTGGTAACATGTCCCGTGTATATTAAACCATCTGGGGAACACACTCTCCTCACTTATACTGTTCACCTGGTAACATGTCCCGTGTATATTTAACAATCAGGGGAACACACTCTCCTCACTTATACTGTTCACCTGGTAACATGTCCCGTGTATATTAAACCATCTGGGGAACACACTCTCCTCACTTATACTGTTCACCTGGTAACATGTCCCGTGTATATTTAACAATCAGGGGAACAGGCTCCCTTCACTTATACTGTTCAACTGGTAACATTTCCCGTGTATATTAAACCATCAGGGGAACACACTCTCTTCACATATACTGTTCACCTGGTAACATGTCCCGCGAGTATTAAACAATCAGGGGGACACACTCTCCTGACTTATATTGTTCAGCTGGTAACATGTCCCGTGTATATTATACCATCAGGGGAACACACTGTCCTCACTTATACTGTTCACCTGATAACATGTCCCGTCAGTATTAAACAATCAGCGGGACACACTCTCCTGACTTATACTGTTCACCTGGTAACATGTCCTGTGTATATTAAAACATCAGGGGAACTCACTCTCCTCACGTATACTGTTCACCTGGTAACATGTCCCGTGTATATTAAACCAACATGGGTAAGCCCTCTCCTCACTTACACTGTTCACCTGGTAACATGTCCCGTGTATATTATACCATCAGGGGAACACACTCTCCTCACTTATACTGTTCACCTGGTAACATGTCCCGTGTATATTAAACCATCAGGGGAACACACTCTCCTCACTTATACTGTTCACCTGATGACATGTCCCGGGTATATTAAACAATCAGGGGAACTCACTCTCCTCACTTATACTGTTCACCTGGTATCATGTCCTGTGTATATTAAACCATCAGGGGAACACACTCTCCTCACTTATACTGTTCACCTGGTAACATGTCCCGTGGATATTAAACCATCTGGGGAACACACTCTCCTCACTTATACTGTTCACCTGGTAACATGTCCCGTGTATATTTAACAATCAGGGGAACACATTCTCCTCACTTATACTGTTCACCTGCTAACATGTCCCGTGTATATTAAACCATCAGGGGAACACACTCTCCTCACTTATACTGTTCACCTGGTGACACGTCCCGTCAGTATTAAACGATCATTGGATCACACTCTCCTCACTTATACTGTTGACCTGGTAACATGTCCCGTGTATATTGAACGATCAGGGGAACGCACTCTCCTCACTTATACTGTTCACCTGCTAACATGTCCCGTGTATATTGAACCATCAGGGGAACACACTCTCCTCACTTATACTGTTCACCTGCTAACATGTCCCGTGTATATTGAACCATCAGGGGAATACAGTCTCATCACTTATACTGTTCACCTGGTAACATGTCCCGTGTATATTAAACCATCAGGGGAACACACTCTCCTCACTTATAATGTTCACCTGGTAACATGTCCCGTGTATATTAAAACATCAGGGGAAAGCCCTCACCTCACTTATTCTGTTCACCTGGTAATAAGTCCCATGTATATTAAACCATCAGGGGAACACACTCTCCTCACTTATACTGTTCACCTGGTAACATGTCCCGTGTATATTTAACAATCAGGGGAACACACTCTCCTCACTTATACTGTTCACCTGGTAACATGTCCCGTGTATATTTAACAATCAGGGGAACACACTCTCCTCACTTATACTGTTCACCTGGTAACATGTTCCGTGTATATTTAACAATCAGGGGAACACACTCTCCTCACTTATACTGTTCACCTGGTAACATGTCCCGTGTATATTTAACAATCAGGGGAACACACTCTCCTCACTTATACTGTTCACCTGGTAACATGTCCCGTGTATATTAAACCATCTGGGGAACACACTCTCCTCACTTATACTGTTCACCTGGTAACATGTCCCGTGTATATTTAACAATCAGGGGAACACACTCTCCTCACTTATACTGTTCACCTGGTAACATGTCCCGTGTATATTAAACCATCTGGGGAACACACTCTCCTCACTTATACTGTTCACCTGGTAACATGTCCCGTGTATATTTAACAATCAGGGGAACAGGCTCCCTTCACTTATACTGTTCACCTGGTAACATTTCCCGTGTATAAAAAACCATCAGGGGAACACACTCTCTTCACATATACTGTTCACCTGGTAACATGTCCCGCGAGTATTAAACAATCAGGGGGACACACTCTCCTGACTTATATTGTTCAGCTGGTAACATGTCCCGTGTATATTATACCATCAGGGGAACACACTGTCCTCACTTATACTGTTCACCTGGTAACATGTCCCGTCAGTATTAAACAATCAGCGGGACACACTCTCCTGACTTATACTGTTCACCTGGTAACATGTCCTGTGTATATTAAAACATCAGGGGAACTCACTCTCCTCACGTATACTGTTCACCTGGTAACATGTCCCGTGTATATTAAACCAACATGGGTAAGCCCTCTCCTCACTTACACTGTTCACCTGGTAACATGTCCCGTGTATATTATACCATCAGGGGAACACACTCTCCTCACTTATACTGTTCACCTGGTAACATTTCCCGTGTATATTAAACCATCAGGGGAACACACTCTCCTCACTTATACTGTTCACCTGATGACATGTCCCGGTTATATTAAACAATCAGGGGAACTCACTCTCCTCACTTATACTGTTCACCTGGTATCATGTCCTGTGTATATTAAACCATCAGTGGAACACACTCTCCTCACTTATACTGTTCACCTGGTAACATGTCCCGTGGATATTAAACCATCTGGGGAACACACTCTCCTCACTTATACTGTTCACCTGGTAACATGTCCCGTGTATATTTAACAATCTGGGGAACACACTCTCCTCACTTATACTGTTCACCTGCTAACATGTCCCGTGTATATTAAACCATCAGGGGAACACACTCTCCTCACTTATACTGTTCACCTGGTGACACGTCCCGTCAGTATTAAACGATCATTGGATCACACTCTCCTCACTTATACTGTTGACCTGGTAACATGTCCCGTGTATATTGAACCATCAGGGGAACGCACTCTCCTCACTTATACTGTTCACCTGCTAACATGTCCCGTGTATATTGAACCATCAGGGGAACACACTCTCCTCACATATACTGTTCACCTGCTAACATGTCCCGTGTATATTGAACCATCAGGGGAATACAGTCTCATCACTTATACTGTTCACCTGGTAACATGTCCCGTGTATATTAAACCATCAGGGGAACACACTCTCCTCACTTATACTGTTCACCTGGTAACATGTCCCGTGTATATTAAAACATCAGGGGAAAGCCCTCACCTCACTTATTCTGTTCACCTGGTAATAAGTCCCATGTATATTAAACCATCAGGGGAACACACTCTCCTCACTTATACTGTTCACCTGGTAACATGTCCCGTGTATATTAAACCATCTGGGGAACACACTCTCCTCACTTATACTGTTCACCTGGTAACATGTCCCGTGTATATTTAACAATCAGGGGAATACACTCTCCTCACTTATACTGTTCACCTGGTAACATGTACCGTGTATATTAAACCATCAGGGGAACACATTCTCCTCACTGATACTGTTCACCTGCTAACATGTCCCGTGTGTATTAAACAATGAGGAGAACACACTCTCCTCACTTATACTCGTCACCTTGTAACATGTCTCACGTATATTAAGCAATCTGGGGAACAGGCTCCCTTCACTTATACTGTTCACCTGGTAACATGTCCCGTATATATTAAACCATCAGGGGAACACACTCTCTTCACATATACTGTTCACCTGGTAACATGTCCCGTGAGTATTAAACAATCAGGGGGACACACTCTCCTGACTTATACTGTTCAGCTGGTAACATGTCCCGTGTATATTATACCATCAGGGGAACACACTTTCCTCACTTTTACTGTTCACCTGGTAAAATGTCCCGTCAGTATTAAACTATCGGCGGGACACACTCTCCTGACTTATACTGTTCACCTGGTAACATGTCCTATGTATATTAAAACATCAGGGGAAAGCACTCTCCTCACTTATAATGTTCACCTGGTAACATGTCCCGTGTATATTAAACCATCAGGGGAGCTCACTCTCCTCACTTATACTGTTCACCTGGTAACATGTCCCGTGTATATTAAACCATCAGGGGAACACACTCTCCTCACTTATACTGTTCACCTGATGACATGTCCCGGGTATATTAAACAATCAGGGGAACTCACTCTCCTCACTTATACTGTCCACCTGCTAACATGTCCCGTGTATATTAAACCATCAGGGAACACACTCTCCTCACTTATACTGTTCACCTGGTAACATGTCCCGTGTATATTAAACCATCAGGGGAATGCCCTCTCCTCACTTATTCTGTTCACCTGGTAATAAGTCCCGTGTATATTAAACCATCAGGGGAACACACTCTCCTCACTTATACTGTTCACCTGGTAACATGTCCCGTGTATATTAAACCATCTGGGGAACACACTCTCCTCACTTATACTGTTCACCTGGCAACATGTCCCGTGTATATTTAACAATCAGGGGAACACACTCTCCTCACTTATACTGTTCACCTGGTAACATGTCCCGTGTATATTAAACCCTCAGGGGAACACACTCTCCTCACTTATACTGTTCACCTGATGACATGTCCCGGGTATATTAAACAATCAGGGGAACTCACTCTCCTCACTTATACTGTTCACCTGGTATCATGTCCTGTGTATATTAAACCATAAGGGGAAAGCCCTCTCCTCATTTATTCTGTTCACCTGGTAATAAGTCCCGTGTATATTAAATCATCAGGGGAACACACTTTCCTCACTTATAGTGTTCACCTGCTAACATATCCCGTGTATATTAAACCATCAGGGGAACACACTCTCCTCACTTATACTGTTCACCTGCTAACATGTCACGCGTATATTAAACCATCAGGGGAACACACTCTCCTCACTTCTACTGTTCACCTGGTAACATGTCCCGTGTATATTAAACCATCTGGGGAACACACTCTCCTCACTTCTACTGTTCACCTGGTAACATGTCCCCTGCCTGTTAAACCATCATGGGAACACACTCTCCTCACTTATACTGTTCACCTGGTAACATGTCCCGGGTGTATTAAACCATCAGGGGAACACACTCTCCTCACTTATACTGTCCACCTGCTAACATGTCCCGTGTATATTAAACCATCAGGGAACACACTCTCCTCACTTATACTGTTCACCTGGTAACATGTCCCGTGTATATTAAACCATCAGGGGAACACACTCTCCTCACTTATACTGTTCACCTGATGACATGTCCCGGGTATATTAAACAATCAGGGGAACTCACTCTCCCCACTTATACTTTTCACCTGGTATCATGTCCTGTGTATATTAAACCATAAGGGGAAAGCACTCTCCTCATTTATTCTGTTCACCTGGTAATAAGTCCCGTAAATATTAAATCATCAGGGGAACACACTCTCCTCACTTATAGTGTTCACCTGCTAACATATCCCGTGTATATTAAACCATCAGGGGAACACACTCTCCTCACTTATACTGTTCACCTGCTTACATGTCCCGTGTATATTAAACCATCAGGGGAACACACTCTCCTCACTTATACTGTTCACCTGCTAACATGTCCCGTGTATATTAAACCATCAGGGGAAAGCCCTCTCCTCACTTATATTGTTCAGCTGGTAACATGTCGCGTGTATATTATACCATCAGGGGAACACACTGTCCATACTTATACTGTTCACCTGCCAACATGGCCCGTGTATATTAAACGATCAGGGGATAGCCCTCTCCTCACTTATGCTGCTCAGCTGGTAACATGTCCCGTGTATATTATACCATCAGGGGAACACACTCTCCTCACTTATACTGTTCAACTGGTAACATATCCCGTGTATATTAAACCATCATGGGAACACACTCTCCTCACTTATACTGTTCACCTGGTAACATGTCCCGTGTATATTAAACCATCAGTGGAATACATTCTCCTCACTTATACTGTTCACCAGCTAACATGTCCCGTGTATATTGAACCATCAGGGGAATGCAGTATCCTCACTTATACTGTTCACCTGGTAACATGTCCCGTGTATATCAAACCATCAGGGGAACACATTCTCCTCACTTATACTGTTCACCTGGTAACATGTCCCTTTTATATTAAACCATCAGGGGATAGCCCTCTCCACACTTATACTGTTCAGCTGGTAACATGTCCCGTGTATATTATACCATCAGGGGAACACACTGTCCTCACTTATACTGTTCACCTGGTAACATGTCCCGTGTATATTAAAACATCAGGGGAACACACTCTCCTCACTTAAACTGTTCACCTGGTAACATGTCCCGTGTATATTAAACCATCAGGGGAACACACTCTCCTCACTTATACTGTTCACCTGGTAACATGTCCCGTGCATATTAAACCATCAGGGGAAAGCCCTCTCCTCACTTATTCTGTTCACCTGTTAATAAGTCCCGTGTATATTAAACCATCAGGGGAACACACTCTCCTCACTTATAGTGTTCACCTGCTAACATGTCCCGTGTATATTAAACCATCAGGGGAACACACTCTCCTCACTTATACTGTTCACCTGCTAACATGTCCGTGTATATTAAACCATCAGGGGAACACACTCTCCTCACTTCTACTGTTCACCTGGTAACATGTCCCGTGTATATTAAACCATCTGGGGAACACACTCTCCTCACTTATACTGTTCACCTGGTAACATGTCCCCTGCCTGTTAAACCATCATGGGAACACACTCTCCTCACTTATACTGTTCACCTGGTGACACGTCCCGTCAGTATTAAACAATCATTGGATCACACTCTCCTCACTTATAATGTTCACCTGGTAACATGTCCCGGGTGTATTAAACCATCAGGGGAACACACTCTCCTCACTTATACTGTTGACCTGGTAACATGTCCCGTGCATGTTAAACCATCAGGGGAAGTACTCTCCTCACTTATACTGTTCACCTGGTAACATGTCCCGTGTATATTAAACAATCAGGGGAACACACTCTACTCACTTATACTGTTCACCTGCTAACATGTCCCGTGTATATTAAACCATCAGGGGAACACACCCTCCTCACTTACACTGTTCACCTGGTAACATGTCCCGTGTATATTAAACCATCTGGGGAACACACTCTCCTCACTTCTACTGTTCACCTGGTAACATGTCCCCTGCCTGTTAAACCATCATGGGAACACACTCTCCTCACTTATACTGTTCACCTGGTAACATGTCCCGGGTGTATTAAACCATCAGGGGAACACACTCTCCTCACTTATACTGTCCACCTGCTAACATGTCCCGTGTATATTAAACCATCAGGGAACACACTCTCCTCACTTATACTGTTCACCTGGTAACATGTCCCGTGTATATTAAACCATCAGGGGAAAGCCATCTCCTCACTTATTCTGTTCACCTGGTAATAAGTCCCGTGTATATTAAACCATCA
The DNA here is from genome assembly GCF_036365525.1 of Heterodontus francisci. Taxonomy (NCBI): domain Eukaryota; kingdom Metazoa; phylum Chordata; class Chondrichthyes; order Heterodontiformes; family Heterodontidae; genus Heterodontus; species Heterodontus francisci. The sequence continues at coordinate 6,960,865 of NW_027141820.1, forward strand.
GGGGAACACACTCTCCTCACTTATACTGTTCACCTGGTAACATGTCCCGTGTATATTAAACCATCTGGGGAACACACTCTCCTCACTTATACTGTTCACCTGGCAACATGTCCCGTGTATATTTAACAATCAGGGGAACACACTCTCCTCACTTATACTGTTCACCTGGTAACATGTCCCGTGTATATTAAACCATCAGGGGAACACTTACTCCTCACTTATACGGTTCACCTGCTAACATGTCCCGTGTATATTAAACAATGAGGGGAACACACACTCCTCACTTATACTCTTCACCTTGTAACATGTCCCACGTATATTAAGCAATCAGGGGAACAGGCTCTCTTCACTTATTCTGTTCACCTGGTAACATGTCCCATGTATATTAAACCATCAGCGGAACACACTCTCCTCACTTATACTGTTCACCTGGTCACATGTCCCGTGTATATTAAACCATCTGGGGAACACACTCTCCTCACTTATACTGTTCACCTGGTAACATGTCCCGTGTATATTAAACAATGAGGGGAACACACTCTCCTCACTTATACTCTTCACCTTGTAACATGTCCCACGTATATTAAGCAATCAGGGGAACAGGCTCTCTTCACTTATTCTGCTCACCTGGTAACATGTCCCATGTATATTAGACCATCTGCGGAACCTACTCTCCTCACTTCTACTCTTCATCTGGTGACACGTCCCGTGCGTGTTAAACCATCAGGGGAACACACTCTCCTCACTTATACTGCTCACCTGGTAACATGTCCCGTGAGTATTAAACAATCAGGGGGACACACTCTCCTGACTTATACTTTTCACCTGGTATCATGTCCCGTGTATATTAAACCATCAGGGGAACACATTCTCCTCACTTATACTGTTCACCTGGTAACATGTCCTGTGTCTATTAAACCATCAGGGGAACACAGTCTCCTCACCTATACTGTTCACCTGGTAACATGTCCCGTGTATATTAAACCATCAGGGGAATACATTCTCCTCACTTATACTGTTCACCTGCTAACATGTCCCGTGTATATTAAACCATCAGGGGAAAGCCCTCTCCTCACTTATACTGTTCAGCTGGTAACATGTCGCGTGTATATTATACCATCAGGGGAACACAGTGTCCATACTTATACTGTTCACCTGCCAACATGTCCCGTGTATATTAAACGATCAGGGGATAGCCCTCTCCTCACTTATGCTGTTCAGCTGGTAACATGTCCCGTGTATATTATACCATCAGGGGAACACACTCTCCTCACTTATACTTTTCAACTGGTAACATATCCCGTGTATATTAAACCATCATGGGAACACACTCTCCTCACTTATACTGTTCACCTGGTAACATGTCCCGTGTATATTAAACCATCAGGGGAATACATTCTCCTCACTTATACTGTTCACCAGCTAACATGTCCCGTGTATATTGAACCATCAGGGGAATGCAGTATCCTCACTTATACTGTTCACCTGGTAACATGTCCCGTGTATATCAAACCATCAGGGGAACACATTCTCCTCACTTATACTGTTCACCTGGTAACATGTCCCTTTTATATTAAACCATCAGGGGAAAGCCCTCTCCACACTTATACTGTTCAGCTGGTAACATGTCCCGTGTATATTATACCATCAGGGGAACACACTGTCCTCACTTATACTGTTCACCTGGTAACATGTCCCGTGTATATTAAAACATCAGGGGAACACACTCTCCTCACTTAAACTGTTCACCTGGTAACATGTCCCGTGTATATTAAACCATCAGGGGAACACACTCTCCTCACTTATACTGTTCACCTGGTAACATGTCCCGTGCATATTAAACCATCAGGGGAAAGCCCTCTCCTCACTTATTCTGTTCACCTGTTAATAAGTCCCGTGTATATTAAACCATCAGCGGAACACACTCTCCTCACTTATACTGTTCACCTGCTAACATGTCCGTGTATATTAAACCATCAGGGGAACACACTCTCCTCACTTCTACTGTTCACCTGGTAACATGTCCCGTGTATATTAAACCATCTGGGGAACACACTCTCCTCACTTATACTGTTCACCTGGTAACATGTCCCCTGCCTGTTAAACCATCATGGGAACACACTCTCCTCACTTATACTGTTCACCTGGTGACACGTCCCGTCAGTATTAAACAATCATTGGATCACACTCTCCTCACTTATAATGTTCACCTGGTAACATGTCCCGGGTGTATTAAACCATCAGGGGAACACACTCTCCTCACTTATACTGTTGACCTGGTAACATGTCCCGTGCATGTTAAACCATCAGGGGAAGTACTTTCCTCACTTATACTGTTCACCTGGTAACATGTCCCGTGTATATTAAACAATCAGGGGAACACACTCTACTCACTTATACTGTTCACCTGCTAACATGTCCCGTGTATATTAAACCATCAGGGGAACACACTCTCCTCACTTACACTGTTCACCTGGTAACATGTCCCGTGTATATTAAACCATCAGGGGAAATCCCTCTCCTCACTTATTCTGTTCACCTGGTAATAACTCCCGTGTATATTAAACCATCAGGGGAACACACTCTCCTCACTTATACTGTTCACCTGGTCACATGCCCCGTGTATATTAAACCATCTGGGGAACACACTCTCCTCACTTATACTGTTCACCTGGTAACATGTCCCGTGTATATTTAACACTCAGGGGAACACACTCTCCTCACTTATACTGTTCACCTGGTAACATGTCCCGTGTATATTAAACAATGAGGGGAACACACTCTCCTCACTTATACTCGTCACCTTGTAACATGTCCCACGTGTATTAAGCAATCAGGGGAACAGGCTCTCTTCACTTATGCTGTTCAGCTGGTAACATGTCCCGTGTATATTATACCATCAGGGGAACACACTCTCCTCACTTATACTGTTCACCTGCTAACATGTCCGTGTATATTAAACCATCAGGGGAACACACTCTCCTCACTTCTACTGTTCACCTGGTAACATGTCCCGTGTATATTAAACCATCTGGGGAACACACTCTCCTCACTTATACTGTTCACCTGGTAACATGTCCCCTGCCTGTTAAACCATCATGGGAACACACTCTCCTCACTTATACTGTTCACCTGGTGACACGTCCCGTCAGTATTAAACAATCATTGGATCACACTCTCCTCACTTATAATGTTCACCTGGTAACATGTCCCGGGTGTATTAAACCATCAGGGGAACACACTCTCCTCACTTATACTGTTGACCTGGTAACATGTCCCGTGCATGTTAAACCATCAGGGGAAGTACTCTCCTCACTTATACTGTTCACCTGGTAACATGTCCCGTGTATATTAAACAATCAGGGGAACACACTCTACTCACTTATACTGTTCACCTGCTAACATGTCCCGTGTATATTAAACCATCAGGGGAACACACTCTCCTCACTTACACTGTTCACCTGGTAACATGTCCCGTGTATATTAAACCATCAGGGGAAATCCCTCTCCTCACTTATTCTGTTCACCTGGTAATAACTCCCGTGTATATTAAACCATCAGGGGAACACACTCTCCTCACTTATACTGTTCACCTGGTCACATGCCCCGTGTATATTAAACCATCTGGGGAACACACTCTCCTCACTTATACTGTTCACCTGGTAACATGTCCCGTGTATATTTAACACTCAGGGGAACACACTCTCCTCACTTATACTGTTCACCTGGTAACATGTCCCGTGTATATTAAACAATGAGGGGAACACACTCTCCTCACTTATACTCGTCACCTTGTAACATGTCCCACGTGTATTAAGCAATCAGGGGAACAGGCTCTCTTCACTTATGCTGTTCAGCTGGTAACATGTCCCGTGTATATTATACCATCAGGGGAACACACTCTCCTCACTTATACTGTTCAACTGGTAACATATCCCGTGTGTATTAAACCATCAGGGGAACACACTCTCCTCACTTATACTGTTCACCTGGTAACATGTCCCGTGTATATTAAACCATCAGTGGAATACCTTCTCCTCACTTATACTGTTCACCAGCTAAAATGTCCCGTGTATATTGAACCATCAGGGGAATACAGTATCCTCACTTATACTGTTCACCTGGTAACATGTCCCGTGTATATTAAACCATCAGGGGAATACATTCTCCTCACTTATACTGTTCACCAGCTAGCATGTCCCGTGTATATTGAACCATCAGGGGAATGCAGTATCCTCACTTATACTGTTCACCTGGTAACATATCCCGTGTATATCAAACCATCAGGGGAACACATTCTCCTCACTTATACTGTTCACCTGGTAACATGTCCCTTTTATATTAAACCATCAGGGGAAAGCCCTCTCCACACTTATACTGTTCAGCTGGTAACATGTCCCGTGTATATTATACCATCAGGGGAACACACTGTCCTCACTTATACTGTTCACCTGGTAACATGTCCCGTGTATATTAAAACATCAGGGGAACACACTCTCCTCACTTAAACTGTTCACCTGGTAACATGTCCCGTGTATATTAAACCATCAGGGGAACACACTCTCCTCACTTATACTGTTCACCTGGTAACATGTCCCGTGCATATTAAACCATCAGGGGAAAGCCCTCTCCTCACTTATTCTGTTCACCTGTTAATAAGTCCCGTGTATATTAAACCATCAGGGGAACACACTCTCCTCACTTATAGTGTTCACCTGCTAACATGTCCCGTGTATATTAAACCATCAGGGGAACACACTCTCCTCACTTATACTGTTCACCTGCTAACATGTCCGTGTATATTAAACCATCAGGGGAACACACTCTCCTCACTTCTACTGTTCACCTGGTAACATGTCCCGTGTATATTAAACCATCTGGGGAACACACTCTCCTCACTTATACTGTTCACCTGGTAACATGTCCCCTGCCTGTTAAACCATCATGGGAACACACTCTCCTCACTTATATTGTTCACCTGGTGACACGTCCCGTCAGTATTAAACAATCATTGGATCACACTCTCCTCACTTATAATGTTCACCTGGTAACATGTAACGGGTGTATTAAACCATCAGGGGAACACACTCTCCTCACTTATACTGTTGACCTGGTAACATGTCCCGTGCATGTTAAACCATCAGGGGAAGTACTCTCCTCACTTATACTGTTCACCTGGTAACATGTCCCGTGTATAGTAAACAATCAGGGGAACACACTCTACTCACTTATACTGTTCACCTGCTAACATGTCCCGTGTATATTAAACCATCAGGGGAACACACTCTCCTCACTTACACTGTTCACCTGGTAACATGTCCCGTGTATATTAAACCATCAGGGGAAATCCCTCTCCTCACTTATTCTGTTCACCTGGTAATAAGTCCCGTGTATATTAAACCATCAGGGGAACACACTCTCCTCACTTATACTGTTCACCTGGTCACATGCCCCGTGCATATTAAACCATCTGGGGAACACACTCTCCTCACTTATACTGTTCACCTGGTAACATGTCCCGTGTATATTTAACACTCAGGGGAACACACTCTCCTCACTTATACTGTTCACCTGGTAACATGTCCCGTGTATATTAAACCATCAGGGGAACACATTCTCCTCACTGATACTGTTCACCTGCTAACATGTCCCGTGTATATTAAACAATGAGGGGAACACACTCTCCTCACTTATACTCGTCACCTTGTAACATGTCCCACGTGTATTAAGCAATCAGGGGAACAGGCTCTCTTCACTTATGCTGTTCAGCTGGTAACATGTCCCGTGTATATTATACCATCAGGGGAACACACTCTCCTCACTTATACTGTTCAACTGGTAACATATCCCGTGTGTATTAAACCATCAGGGGAACACACTATCCTCACTTATACTGTTCACCTGGTAACATGTCCCGTGTATATTAAACCATCAGTGGAATACATTCTCCTCACTTATACTGTTCACCAGCTAAAATGTCCCGTGTATATTGAACCATCAGGGGAATACAGTATCCTCACTTATACTGTTCACCTGGTAACATGTCCCTTGTATATCAAACCATCAGGGGAACACATTCTCCTCACTAATACTGTTCACCTGGTAACAGGTCCCTTTTATATTAAACCATCAGGGGAAAGCCCTCTCCACACTTATACTGTTCAGCTGGTAACATGTCCCGTGTATATTATACCATCAGGGGAACACACTGTCCTCACTTATACTGTTCACCTGGTAACATGTCCCGTGTATATTAAAATATCAGGGGAACACACTCTCCTCACTTAAACTGTTCACCTGGTAACATGTCCCGTGTATATTAAACCATCTGGGGAACACACTCTCCTCACTTCTACTGTTCACCTGGTAACATGTCCCCTGCCTGTTAAACCATCATGGGAACACACTCTCCTCACTTATACTGTTCACCTGGTAACATGTCCCGGGTGTATTAAACCATCAGGGGAACACACTCTCCTCACTTATACTGTCCACCTGCTAACATGTCCCGTGTATATTAAACCATCAGGGAACACACTTTCCTCACTTATACTGTTCACCTGGTAACATGTCCCGTGTATATTAAACCATCAGGGGAAAGCCCTCTCCTCACTTATTCTGTTCACCTGGTAATAAGTCCCGTGTATATTAAACCATCAGGGGAACACACTCTCCTCACTTATACTGTTCACCTGGTAACATGTCCCGTGTATATTAAACCATCTGGGGAACACACTCTCCTCACTTATACTGTTCACCTGGCAACATGTCCCGTGTATATTTAACAATCAGGGGAACACACTCTCCTCACTTATACTGTTCACCTGGTAACATGTCCCGTGTATATTAAACCATCAGGGGAACACTTACTCCTCACTTATACGGTTCACCTGCTAACATGTCCCGTGTATATTAAACAATGAGGGGAACACACACTCCTCACTTATACTCTTCACCTTGTAACATGTCCCACGTATATTAAGCAATCAGGGGAACAGGCTCTCTTCACTTATTCTGTTCACCTGGTAACATGTCCCATGTATATTAAACCATCAGCGGAACACACTCTCCTCACTTATACTGTTCACCTGGTCACATGTCCCGTGTATATTAAACCATCTGGGGAACACACTCTCCTCACTTATACTGTTCACCTGGTAACATGTCCCGTGTATATTAAACAATGAGGGGAACACACTCTCCTCACTTATACTCTTCACCTTGTAACATGTCCCACGTATATTAAGCAATCAGGGGAACAGGCTCTCTTCACTTATTCTGTTCACCTGGTAACATGTCCCATGTATATTAGACCATCTGCGGAACCTACTCTCCTCACTTCTACTCTTCATCTGGTGACACGTCCCGTGCGTGTTAAACCATCAAGGGAACACACTCTCCTCACTTATACTGCTCACCTGGTAACATGTCCCGTGAGTATTAAACAATCAGGGGGACACACTCTCCTGACTTATACTTTTCACCTGGTATCATGTCCCGTGTATATTAAACCATCAGGGGAATACATTCTCCTCACTTATACTGTTCACCTGCTTACATGTCCCGTGTATATTAAACCATCAGGGGAACACACTCTCCTCACTTATACTGTTCACCTGCTAACATGTCCCGTGTATATTAAACATCAGGGGAAAGCCCTCTCCTCACTTATACTGTTGAGCTGGTAACATGTCGCGTGTATATTATACCATCAGGGGAACACACTGTCCATACTTATACTGTTCACCTGCCAACATGTCCCGTGTATATTAAACGATCAGGGGATAGCCCTCTCCTCACTTATGCTGTTCAGCTGGTAACATGTCCCGTGTATATTATACCATCAGGGGAACACACTCTCCTCACTTATACTGTTCAACTGGTAACATATCCCGTGTATATTAAACCATCATGGGAACACACTCTCCTCACTTATACTGTTCACCTGGTAACATGTCCCGTGTATATTAAACCATCAGGGGAATACATTCTCCTCACTTATACTGTTCACCAGCTAACATGTCCCGTGTATATTGAACCATCAGGGGAATGCAGTATCCTCACTTATACTGTTCACCTGGTAACATGTCCCGTGTATATCAAACCATCAGGGGAACACATTCTCCTCACTTATACTGTTCACCTGGTAACATGTCCCTTTTATATTAAACCATCAGGGGAAAGCCCTCTCCACACTTATACTGTTCAGCTGGTAACATGTCCCGTGTATATTATACCATCAGGGGAACACACTGTCCTCACTTATACTGTTCACCTGGTAACATGTCCCGTGTATATTAAAACATCAGGGGAACACACTCTCCTCACTTAAACTGTTCATCTGGTAACATGTCCCGTGTATATTAAACCATCAGGGGAACACACTCTCCTCACTTATACTGTTCACCTGGTAACATGTCCCGTGCATATTAAACCATCAGGGGAAAGCCCTCTCCTCACTTATTCTGTTCACCTGTTAATAAGTCCCGTGTATATTAAACCATCAGGGGAACACACTCTCCTCACTTATAGTGTTCACCTGCTAACATGTCCCGTGTATATTAAACCATCAGGGGAACACACTCTCCTCACTTATACTGTTCACCTGCTAACATGTCCGTGTATATTAAACCATCAGGGGAACACACTCTCCTCACTTCTACTGTTCACCTGGTAACATGTCCCGTGTATATTAAACCATCTGGGGAACACACTCTCCTCACTTCTACTGTTCACCTGGTAACATGTCCCGTGTATATTAAACCATCTGGGGAACACACTCTCCTCACTTATACTGTTCACCTGGTAACATGTCCCCTGCCTGTTAAACCATCATGGGAACACACTCTCCTCACTTATATTGTTCACCTGGTGACACGTCCCGTCAGTATTAAACAATCATTGGATCACACTCTCCTCACTTATAATGTTCACCTGGTAACATGTAACGGGTGTATTAAACCATCAGGGGAACACACTCTCCTCACTTATACTGTTGACCTGGTAACATGTCCCGTGCATGTTAAACCATCAGGGGAAGTACTCTCCTCACTTATACTGTTCACCTGGTAACATGTCCCGTGTATAGTAAACAATCAGGGGAACACACTCTACTCACTTATACTGTTCACCTGCTAACATGTCCCGTGTATATTAAACCATCAGGGGAACACACTCTCCTCACTTACACTGTTCACCTGGTAACATGTCCCGTGTATATTAAACCATCAGGGGAAATCCCTCTCCTCACTTATTCTGTTCACCTGGTAATAAGTCCCGTGTATATTAAACCATCAGGGGAACACACTCTCCTCACTTATACTGTTCACCTGGTCACATGCCCCGTGCATATTAAACCATCTGGGGAACACACTCTCCTCACTTATACTGTTCACCTGGTAACATGTCCCGTGTATATTTAACACTCAGGGGAACACACTCTCCTCACTTATACTGTTCACCTGGTAACATGTCCCGTGTATATTAAACCATCAGGGGAACACATTCTCCTCACTGATACTGTTCACCTGCTAACATGTCCCGTGTATATTAAACAATGAGGGGAACACACTCTCCTCACTTATACTCGTCACCTTGTAACATGTCCCACGTGTATTAAGCAATCAGGGGAACAGGCTCTCTTCACTTATGCTGTTCAGCTGGTAACATGTCCCGTGTATATTATACCATCAGGGGAACACACTCTCCTCACTTATACTGTTCAACTGGTAACATATCCCGTGTGTATTAAACCATCAGGGGAACACACTATCCTCACTTATACTGTTCACCTGGTAACATGTCCCGTGTATATTAAACCATCAGTGGAATACATTCTCCTCACTTATACTGTTCACCAGCTAAAATGTCCCGTGTATATTGAACCATCAGGGGAATACAGTATCCTCACTTATACTGTTCACCTGGTAACATGTCCCTTGTATATCAAACCATCAGGGGAACACATTCTCCTCACTAATACTGTTCACCTGGTAACAGGTCCCTTTTATATTAAACCATCAGGGGAAAGCCCTCTCCACACTTATACTGTTCAGCTGGTAACATGTCCCGTGTATATTATACCATCAGGGGAACACACTGTCCTCACTTATACTGTTCACCTGGTAACATGTCCCGTGTATATTAAAATATCAGGGGAACACACTCTCCTCACTTAAACTGTTCACCTGGTAACATGTCCCGTGTATATTAAACCATCTGGGGAACACACTCTCCTCACTTCTACTGTTCACCTGGTAACATGTCCCCTGCCTGTTAAACCATCATGGGAACACACTCTCCTCACTTATACTGTTCACCTGGTAACATGTCCCGGGTGTATTAAACCATCAGGGGAACACACTCTCCTCACTTATACTGTCCACCTGCTAACATGTCCCGTGTATATTAAACCATCAGGGAACACACTTTCCTCACTTATACTGTTCACCTGGTAACATGTCCCGTGTATATTAAACCATCAGGGGAAAGCCCTCTCCTCACTTATTCTGTTCACCTGGTAATAAGTCCCGTGTATATTAAACCATCAGGGGAACACACTCTCCTCACTTATACTGTTCACCTGGTAACATGTCCCGTGTATATTAAACCATCTGGGGAACACACTCTCCTCACTTATACTGTTCACCTGGCAACATGTCCCGTGTATATTTAACAATCAGGGGAACACACTCTCCTCACTTATACTGTTCACCTGGTAACATGTCCCGTGTATATTAAACCATCAGGGGAACACTTACTCCTCACTTATACGGTTCACCTGCTAACATGTCCCGTGTATATTAAACAATGAGGGGAACACACACTCCTCACTTATACTCTTCACCTTGTAACATGTCCCACGTATATTAAGCAATCAGGGGAACAGGCTCTCTTCACTTATTCTGTTCACCTGGTAACATGTCCCATGTATATTAAACCATCAGCGGAACACACTCTCCTCACTTATACTGTTCACCTGGTCACATGTCCCGTGTATATTAAACCATCTGGGGAACACACTCTCCTCACTTATACTGTTCACCTGGTAACATGTCCCGTGTATATTAAACAATGAGGGGAACACACTCTCCTCACTTATACTCTTCACCTTGTAACATGTCCCACGTATATTAAGCAATCAGGGGAACAGGCTCTCTTCACTTATTCTGTTCACCTGGTAACATGTCCCATGTATATTAGACCATCTGCGGAACCTACTCTCCTCACTTCTACTCTTCATCTGGTGACACGTCCCGTGCGTGTTAAACCATCAAGGGAACACACTCTCCTCACTTATACTGCTCACCTGGTAACATGTCCCGTGAGTATTAAACAATCAGGGGGACACACTCTCCTGACTTATACTTTTCACCTGGTATCATGTCCCGTGTATATTAAACCATCAGGGGAATACATTCTCCTCACTTATACTGTTCACCTGCTTACATGTCCCGTGTATATTAAACCATCAGGGGAACACACTCTCCTCACTTATACTGTTCACCTGCTAACATGTCCCGTGTATATTAAACATCAGGGGAAAGCCCTCTCCTCACTTATACTGTTGAGCTGGTAACATGTCGCGTGTATATTATACCATCAGGGGAACACACTGTCCATACTTATACTGTTCACCTGCCAACATGTCCCGTGTATATTAAACGATCAGGGGATAGCCCTCTCCTCACTTATGCTGTTCAGCTGGTAACATGTCCCGTGTATATTATACCATCAGGGGAACACACTCTCCTCACTTATACTGTTCAACTGGTAACATATCCCGTGTATATTAAACCATCATGGGAACACACTCTCCTCACTTATACTGTTCACCTGGTAACATGTCCCGTGTATATTAAACCATCAGGGGAATACATTCTCCTCACTTATACTGTTCACCAGCTAACATGTCCCGTGTATATTGAACCATCAGGGGAATGCAGTATCCTCACTTATACTGTTCACCTGGTAACATGTCCCGTGTATATCAAACCATCAGGGGAACACATTCTCCTCACTTATACTGTTCACCTGGTAACATGTCCCTTTTATATTAAACCATCAGGGGAAAGCCCTCTCCACACTTATACTGTTCAGCTGGTAACATGTCCCGTGTATATTATACCATCAGGGGAACACACTGTCCTCACTTATACTGTTCACCTGGTAACATGTCCCGTGTATATTAAAACATCAGGGGAACACACTCTCCTCACTTAAACTGTTCATCTGGTAACATGTCCCGTGTATATTAAACCATCAGGGGAACACACTCTCCTCACTTATACTGTTCACCTGGTAACATGTCCCGTGCATATTAAACCATCAGGGGAAAGCCCTCTCCTCACTTATTCTGTTCACCTGTTAATAAGTCCCGTGTATATTAAACCATCAGGGGAACACACTCTCCTCACTTATAGTGTTCACCTGCTAACATGTCCCGTGTATATTAAACCATCAGGGGAACACACTCTCCTCACTTATACTGTTCACCTGCTAACATGTCCGTGTATATTAAACCATCAGGGGAACACACTCTCCTCACTTCTACTGTTCACCTGGTAACATGTCCCGTGTATATTAAACCATCTGGGGAACACACTCTCCTCACTTATACTGTTCACCTGGTAACATGTCCCCTGCCTGTTAAACCATCATGGGAACACACTCTCCTCACTTATACTGTTCACCTGGTGACACGTCCCGTCAGTATTAAACAATCATTGGATCACACTCTCCTCACTTATAATGTTCACCTGGTAACATGTCCCGGGTGTATTAAACCATCAGGGGAACACACTCTCCTCACTTATACTGTTGACCTGGTAACATGTCCCGTGCATGTTAAACCATCAGGGGAAGTACTCTCCTCACTTATACTGTTCACCTGGTAACATGTCCCGTGTATATTAAACAATCAGGGGAACACACTCTACTCACTTATACTGTTCACCTGCTAACATGTCCCGTGTATATTAAACCATCAGGGGAACACACTCTCCTCACTTACACTGTTCACCTGGTAACATGTCCCGTGTATATTAAACCATCAGGGGAAATCCCTCTCCTCACTTATTCTGTTCACCTGGTAATAAGTCCCGTGTATATTAAACAATCAGGGGAACACACTCTCCTCACTTATACTGTTCACCTGGTAACATGTCCCGTGTATATTAAACCATCAGGGGAACACATTCTCCTCACTGATACTGTTCACCTGCTAACATGTCCCGTGTATATTAAACAATGAGGGGAACACACTCTCCTCACTTATACTCGTCACCTTGTAACATGTCCCACGTGTATTAAGCAATCAGGGGAACAGGCTCTCTTCACTTATGCTGTTCAGCTGGTAACATGTCCCGTGTATATTATACCATCAGGGGAACACACTCTCCTCACTTATACTGTTCAACTGGTAACATATCCCGTGTATATTAAACCATCAGGGGAACACACTCTCCTCACTTATACTGTTCACCTGGTAACATGTCCCGTGTATATTAAACCATCAGTGGAATACATTCTCCTCACTTATACTGTTCACCAGCTAAAATGTCCCGTGTATATTGAACCATCAGGGGAATACAGTATCCTCACTTATACTGTTCACCTGGTAACATGTACCTTGTATATCAAACCATCAGGGGAACACATTCTCCTCACTAATACTGTTCACCTGGTAACAGGTCCCTTTTATATTAAACCATCAGGGGAAAGCCCTCTCCACACTTATACTGTTCAGCTGGTAACATGTCCCGTGTATATTATACCATCAGGGGAACACACTGTCCTCACTTATACTGTTCACCTGGTAACATGTCCCGTGTTTATTAAAACATCAGGGGAACACACTCTCCTCACTTAAACTGTTCACCTGGTAACATGTCCCGTGTATATTAAACCATCAGGGGAACACACTCTCCTCACTTATACTGTTCACCTGGTAACATGTCCCGTGTATATTAAACCATCAGGGGAAAGCCCTCTCCTCACTTATTCTGTTCACCTGGTAATAAGTCCCGTGTATATTAAACCATCAGGGGAACACACTCTCCTCACTTATAGTGTTCACCTGCTAACATGTCCCGTGTATATTAAACCATCAGGGGAACACACTCTCCTCACTTCTACTGTTCACCTGGTAACATGTTCCGTGTATATTAAACCATCTGGGGAACACACTCTCCTCACTTATACTGTTCACCTGGTAACATGTCCCGTGTATATTAAACCATCAGGGGAAAGCCCTCTCCTCACTTATTCTGTTCACCTGGTAATAGGTCCCGTGTATATTAAACCATCAGGGGAACACACTCTCCTCACTTATAGTGTTCACCTGCTAACATGTCCCGTGTATATTAAACCATCAGGGGAACACACTCTCCTCACTTCTACTGTTCACCTGGTAACATGTTCCGTGTGTATTAAACCATCAGGGGAACACACTCTCCTCACTTATACTGTTCACCAGGTGACATGTCCCGTGTGTATTGAACATTCAGGAGAACACACTCTCCTCACTTATACTGTTCACCTGGTGACACGTCCCGTCAGTATTAAACAATCATTGGATCACACTCTCCTCACTTATAATGTTCATCTGGTAACATGTCCCGGGTGTATTAAACCATCAGGGGAACACACTCTCCTCACTTATACTGTTGACCTGGTAACATGTCCCGTGCATGTTAAACCATCAGGGGAAGTACTCTCCTCACTTATACTGTTCACCTGGTAACATGTCCCGTGTATATTAAACAATCAGGGGAACACACTCTACTCACTTATACTCTTCACCTGCTAACATGTCCCGTGTATATTAAACCATCAGGGGAACACACTCTCCTCACTGACACTGTTCACCTGGTAACATGTCCCGTGTATATTAAACCATCAGGGGAAATCCCTCTCCTCACTTATTCTGTTCACCTGGTAATAAGTCCCGTGTATATTAAACCATCAGGGGAACACACTCTCCTCACTTATACTGTTCACCTGGTCACATGTCCCGTGTATATTAAACCATCTGGGGAACACACTCTCCTCACTTATATTGTTCACCTGGTAACATGTCCCGTGTATATTTAACAATCAGGGGAACACACTCTCCTCACTTATACTCGTCACCTTGTAACATGTCCCACGTATATTAAGCAATCAGGGGAACAGGCTCTCTTCACTTAGTCTGTTCTCCTGGTAACATGTCCCATGTATATTAAAACATCAGGGGAACACACTCTCTTCACATATACTGTTCACCTGGTAACATGTCCCGTGTATATTAGACCAACAGGAGAACACACTCTCCTCACTTCTACTGTTCACCTGGTAACATGTCCCCTGCCTGTTAAACTATCATGGTAACACACTCTCCTCACTTATACTCGTCACCTTGTAAAATGTCCCACGTATATTTAACAATCAGGGGAACAGGCTCTCTTCACTTAGTCTGTTCACCTGGTAACATGTCCCATGTATATTAAACCATCAGGGGAACACACTCTCTTCACATATACTGTTCACCTGGTAACATGTCCCGTGTATATTAGACCAACAGGGGAACACACTCTCCTCACTTCTACTGTTCACCTGGTAACATGTCCCCTGCCTGTTAAACTATCATGGGAACACACTCTCCTCACTTCTACTCTTCATCTGGTGACACGTCCCGTGCGTGTTAAACCATCAGGGGAACACACTCTCCTCACCTATACTGCTCACCTGGTAACATGTCCCCTGAGTATTTAACAATCAGGGGGACACACTCTCCTGACTTATACTTTTCACCTGGTATCATGTCCCGTGTATATTAAACCATCAGGGGAACACATTCTCCTCACTTATACTGTTCACCTGGTAACATGTCCCGTGTATATTAAACCATCAGGGGAAATCCCTCTCCTCACTTATTCTGTTCACCTGGTAATAAGTCCCGTGTATATTAAACAATCAGGGGAACACACTCTCCTCACTTATACTGTTCACCTGGTAACATGTCCCGTGTATATTAAACCATCAGGGGAACACATTCTCCTCACTGATACTGTTCACCTGCTAACATGTCCCGTGTATATTAAACAATGAGGGGAACACACTCTCCTCACTTATACTCGTCACCTTGTAACATGTCCCACGTGTATTAAGCAATCAGGGGAACAGGCTCTCTTCACTTATGCTGTTCAGCTGGTAACATGTCCCGTGTATATTATACCATCAGGGGAACACACTCTCCTCACTTATACTGTTCAACTGGTAACATATCCCGTGTATATTAAACCATCAGGGGAACACACTCTCCTCACTTATACTGTTCACCTGGTAACATGTCCCGTGTATATTAAACCATCAGTGGAATACATTCTCCTCACTTATACTGTTCACCAGCTAAAATGTCCCGTGTATATTGAACCATCAGGGGAATACAGTATCCTCACTTATACTGTTCACCTGGTAACATGTACCTTGTATATCAAACCATCAGGGGAACACATTCTCCTCACTAATACTGTTCACCTGGTAACAGGTCCCTTTTATATTAAACCATCAGGGGAAAGCCCTCTCCACACTTATACTGTTCAGCTGGTAACATGTCCCGTGTATATTATACCATCAGGGGAACACACTGTCCTCACTTATACTGTTCACCTGGTAACATGTCCCGTGTATATTAAAACATCAGGGGAACACACTCTCCTCACTTAAACTGTTCACCTGGTAACATGTCCCGTGTATATTAAACCATCAGGGGAACACACTCTCCTCACTTATACTGTTCACCTGGTAACATGTCCCGTGTATATTAAACCATCAGGGGAAAGCCCTCTCCTCACTTATTCTGTTCACCTGGTAATAAGTCCCGTGTATATTAAACCATCAGGGGAACACACTCTCCTCACTTATAGTGTTCACCTGCTAACATGTCCCGTGTATATTAAACCATCAGGGGAACACACTCTCCTCACTTCTACTGTTCACCTGGTAACATGTTCCGTGTATATTAAACCATCTGGGGAACACACTCTCCTCACTTATACTGTTCACCTGGTAACATGTCCCGTGTATATTAAACCATCAGGGGAAAGCCCTCTCCTCACTTATTCTGTTCACCTGGTAATAAGTCCCGTGTATATTAAACCATCAGGGGAACACACTCTCCTCACTTATAGTGTTCACCTGCTAACATGTCCCGTGTATATTAAACCATCAGGGGAACACACTCTCCTCACTTCTACTGTTCACCTGGTAACATGTTCCGTGTGTATTAAATCATCAGGGGAACACACTCTCCTCACTTATACTGTTCACCAGGTGACATGTCCCGTGTGTATTGAACATTCAGGAGAACACACTCTCCTCACTTATACTGTTCACCTGGTGACACGTCCCGTCAGTATTAAACAATCATTGGATCACACTCTCCTCACTTATAATGTTCATCTGGTAACATGTCCCGGGTGTATTAAACCATCAGGGGAACACACTCTCCTCACTTATACTGTTGACCTGGTAACATGTCCCGTGCATGTTAAACCATCAGGGGAAGTACTCTCCTCACTTATACTGTTCACCTGGTAACATGTCCCGTGTATATTAAACAATCAGGGGAACACACTCTACTCACTTATACTCTTCACCTGCTAACATGTCCCGTGTATATTAAACCATCAGGGGAACACACTCTCCTCACTGACACTGTTCACCTGGTAACATGTCCCGTGTATATTAAACCATCAGGGGAAATCCCTCTCCTCACTTATTCTGTTCACCTGGTAATAAGTCCCGTGTATATTAAACCATCAGGGGAACACACTCTCCTCACTTATACTGTTCACCTGGTCACATGTCCCGTGTATATTAAACCATCTGGGGAACACACTCTCCTCACTTATACTGTTCACCTGGTAACATGTCCCGTGTATATTTAACAATCAGGGGAACACACTCTCCTCACTTATACTCGTCACCTTGTAACATGTCCCACGTATATTAAGCAATCAGGGGAACAGGCTCTCTTCACTTAGTCTGTTCACCTGGTAACATGTCCCATGTATATTAAAACATCAGGGGAACACACTCTCTTCACATATACTGTTCACCTGGTAACATGTCCCGTGTATATTAGACCAACAGGAGAACACACTCTCCTCACTTCTACTGTTCACCTGGTAACATGTCCCCTGCCTGTTAAACTATCATGGTAACACACTCTCCTCACTTATACTCGTCACCTTGTAAAATGTCCCACGTATATTTAACAATCAGGGGAACAGGCTCTCTTCACTTAGTCTGTTCACCTGGTAACATGTCCCATGTATATTAAACCATCAGGGGAACACACTCTCTTCACATATACTGTTCACCTGGTAACATGTCCCGTGTATATTAGACCAACAGGGGAACACACTCTCCTCACTTCTACTGTTCACCTGGTAACATGTCCCCTGCCTGTTAAACTATCATGGGAACACACTCTCCTCACTTCTACTCTTCATCTGGTGACACGTCCCGTGCGTGTTAAACCATCAGGGGAACACACTCTCCTCACCTATACTGCTCACCTGGTAACATGTCCCCTGAGTATTTAACAATCAGGGGGACACACTCTCCTGACTTATACTTTTCACCTGGTATCATGTCCCGTGTATATTAAACCATCAGGGGAACACATTCTCCTCACTTATACTGTTCACCAGCTAACATGTCCTGTGTATATTAAAACATCAGGGGAAAACAGTCTCCTCACTTATACTGTTCACCTGGTAACATGTCCCGTGTATATTAAACCATCAGGGGAATACATTCTCCTCACTTATACTGTTCACCTGCTAACATGTCCCGTGTATATTAAACCATCAGGGGAACACACTCTCCTCACTTATACTGTTCACCTGCCAACATGTCCCGTGTATATTAAACGATCAGGGGATAGCCCTCTCCTCACTTATGCTGTTCAGTTGGTAACATGTCCCGTGTATATTAAACCATCAGGGGAATACATTCTCCTCACTTATACTGTTCACCAGCTAACATGTCCCGTGTATATTGAACCATCAGGGGAATACAGTATCCTCACTTATACTGTTCACCTGGTAACATGTCCCGTGTATATCAAACCATCAGGGGAACACATTCTCCTCACTTATACTGTTCACCTGGTAACATGTCCCTTTTATATTAAACCATCAGGGGAAAGCCCTCTCCACACTTATACTGTTCAGCTGGTAACATGTCCCGTGTATATTATACCATCAGGGGAACATACTGTCCTCACTTATACTGTTCACCTGGTAACATGTCCCGTGTATATTAAACCATCAGGGGAATACATTCTCCTCACTTATACTGTTCACCAGCTAACATGTCCCGTGTATATTGAACCATCAGGGGAATACAGTATCCTCACTTATACTGTTCACCTGGTAACATGTCCTGTGTATATCAAACCATCAGGGGAACACATTCTCCTCACTTATAATGTTTACCTGGTAACATGTCCCTTTTATATTAAACCATCAGGGGAAAGCCCTCTCCACTCTTATACTGTCCAGCTGGTAACATGTCCCGTGTATATTATACCATCAGGGGAACACACTGTCCTCACTTATACTGTTCACCTGGTAACATGTCCCGTGTATATTAAAACATCAGGGGAACACACTCTCCTCACTTAAACTGTTCACCTGGTAACATGTCCGGTGTATATTAAACCATCAGGGGAACACACTCTCCTCACTTATACTGTTCACCTGGTAACATGTCCCGTGTATATTAAACCATCAGGGGAAAGCCCTCTCCTCACTTATTCTGTTCACCTGGTAATAAGTCCCGTGTATATTAAACCATCAGGGGAACACACTCTCCTCACTTATAGTGTTCACCTGCTAACATGTCCCGTGTATATTAAACCATCAGGGGAACACACTCTCCTCACTTATACTGTTCACCTGCTAACATGTCCGTGTATATTAAACCATCAGGGGAACACACTCTCCTCACTTCTACTGTTCACCTGGTAACATGTCCCGTGTATATTAAACCATCTGGTGAACACACTCTCCTCACTTATACTGTTCACCTGGTAACATGTCCCCTGCCTGTTAAACCATCATGGGAACACACTCTCCTCACTTATACTGTTCACCTGCTAACATGTCCGTGTATATTAAACCATCAGGGGAACACACTCTCCTCACTTAAACTGTTCACCTGGTAACATGTCCCGTGTATATTAAACCATCAGGGGAACACACTCTCCTCACTTATACTGTTCATCTGGTAACATGTCCCGGGTGTATTAAACCATCAGGGGACCACACTCTCCTCACTTATACTGTTGACCTGGTAACATGTCCCGTGCATGTTAAACCATCAGGGGAAGTACTCTCCTCATTTATACTGTTCACCTGGTAACATGTCCCGTGTATATTAAACAATCAGGGGAACACACTCTACTCACTTATACTGTTCACCTGCTAACATGTCCCGTGTATATTAAACCATCAGGGGAACACACTCTCCTCACTTACACTGTTCACCTGGTAACATGTCCCGTGTATATTAAACCATCAGGGGAAATCCCTCTCCTCACATATTCTGTTCACCTGGTAATAAGTCCCGTGTATATTAACCATCAGGGGAACACACTCTCCTCACTTATACTGTTCACCTGGTCACATGTCCCGTGTATATTAAACCATCTGGGGAACACACTCTCCTCACTTATACTGTTCACCTGGTAACATGTCCCGTGTATATTTAACAATCAGGGGAACACACTCTCATCACTTATACTGTTCACCTGCTAACATGTCCCGTGTATATTAAACAATGAGGGGAACACACTCTCCTCACTTATACTCGTCACCTTGTAAAATGTCCCACGTATATTAAGCAATCAGGGGAACAGGCTCTCTTCACTTAGTCTGTTCACCTGGTAACATGTCCCATGTATATTAAACCATCAGGGGAACACACTCTCTTCACATATACTGCTCACCTGGTAACATGTCCCCTGAGTATTTAACAATCAGGGGGACACACTCTCCTGACTTATACTTTTCACCTGGTATCATGTCCCGTGTATGTTAAACCATCAGGGGAACACATTCTGCTCTCTTATACTGTTCACCTGGTAACATGTCCTGTGTATATTAAAACATCAGGGGAACACAGTCTCCTCACTTCTTCTGTTCACCTGGTAACATGTCCCGTGTATATTAAACCATCAGGGGAATACATTCTCCTCACTTATACTGTTCACCTGCTTACATGTCCCGTGTATATTAAACCATCAGGGGAACACACTCTCCTCACTTATACTGTTCACCTGCCAACATGTCCCGTGTATATTAAACGATCAGGGGGTAGCCCTCTCCTCACTTATGCTGTTCAGCTGGTAACATGTCCCGTGTATATTATACCATCAGGCGAACACACTCTCCTCACTTATACTGTTCACCTGGTAACATATCCCGTGTATATTAAACCATCAGGGGAACACTCTCTCCTCACTTATACTGTTCACCTGGTAACATGTCCCGTGTATATCAAACCATCAGGGGAATACAGTATCCTCACTTATACTGTTCACCTGGTTACATGTCCCGTGTATATCAAACCATCAGGGGAACACATTCTCCTCACTTATACTGTTCAACTGGTAACATGTCCCTTTTATATTAAACCATCAGGGGAAAGCCCTCTCCTCACTTTTACTGTTCACCTGGTAACATGTCCTGTGTATATCAAACCATCAGGGGAACACATTCTCCTCACTTATAATGTTTACCTGGTAACATGTCCCTTTTATATTAAACCATCAGGGGAAAGCCCTCTCCACACTTATACTGTCCAGCTGGTAACATGTCCCGTGTATATTATACCATCAGGGGAACACACTGTCCTCACTTATACTGTTCACCTGGTAACATGTCCCGTGTATGTTAAAACATCAGGGGAACACACTCTCCTCACTTAAACTGTTCACCTGGTAACATGTCCGGTGTATATTAAACCATCAGGGGAACACACTCTCCTCACTTATACTGTTCACCTGGTAACATGTCCCGTGTATATTAAACCATCAGGGGAAAGCCCTCTCCTCACTTATTCTGTTCACCTGGTAATAAGTCCCGTGTATATTAAACCATCAGGGGAACACACTCTCCTCACTTATAGTGTTCACCTGCTAACATGTCCCGTGTATATTAAACCATCAGGGGAACACACTCTCCTCACTTATACTGTTCACCTGCTAACATGTCCGTGTATATTAAACCATCAGGGGAACACACTCTCCTCACTTCTACTGTTCACCTGGTAACATGTCCCGTGTATATTAAACCATCTGGTGAACACACTCTCCTCACTTATACTGTTCACCTGGTAACATGTCCCCTGCCTGTTAAACCATCATGGGAACACACTCTCCTCACTTATACTGTTCACCTGCTAACATGTCCGTGTATATTAAACCATCAGGGGAACACACTCTCCTCACTTAAACTGTTCACCTGGTAACATGTCCCGTGTATATTAAACCATCAGGGGAACACACTCTCCTCACTTATACTGTTCATCTGGTAACATGTCCCGGGTGTATTAAACCATCAGGGGACCACACTCTCCTCACTTATACTGTTGACCTGGTAACATGTCCCGTGCATGTTAAACCATCAGGGGAAGTACTCTCCTCATTTATACTGTTCACCTGGTAACATGTCCCGTGTATATTAAACAATCAGGGGAACACACTCTACTCACTTATACTGTTCACCTGCTAACATGTCCCGTGTATATTAAACCATCAGGGGAACACACTCTCCTCACTTACACTGTTCACCTGGTAACATGTCCCGTGTATATTAAACCATCAGGGGAAATCCCTCTCCTCACATATTCTGTTCACCTGGTAATAAGTCCCGTGTATATTAACCATCAGGGGAACACACTCTCCTCACTTATACTGTTCACCTGGTCACATGTCCCGTGTATATTAAACCATCTGGGGAACACACTCTCCTCACTTATACTGTTCACCTGGTAACATGTCCCGTGTATATTTAACAATCAGGGGAACACACTCTCATCACTTATACTGTTCACCTGCTAACATGTCCCGTGTATATTAAACAATGAGGGGAACACACTCTCCTCACTTATACTCGTCACCTTGTAAAATGTCCCACGTATATTAAGCAATCAGGGGAACAGGCTCTCTTCACTTAGTCTGTTCACCTGGTAACATGTCCCATGTATATTAAACCATCAGGGGAACACACTCTCTTCACATATACTGCTCACCTGGTAACATGTCCCCTGAGTATTTAACAATCAGGGGGACACACTCTCCTGACTTATACTTTTCACCTGGTATCATGTCCCGTGTATGTTAAACCATCAGGGGAACACATTCTGCTCTCTTATACTGTTCACCTGGTAACATGTCCTGTGTATATTAAAACATCAGGGGAACACAGTCTCCTCACTTCTTCTGTTCACCTGGTAACATGTCCCGTGTATATTAAACCATCAGGGGAATACATTCTCCTCACTTATACTGTTCACCTGCTTACATGTCCCGTGTATATTAAACCATCAGGGGAACACACTCTCCTCACTTATACTGTTCACCTGCCAACATGTCCCGTGTATATTAAACGATCAGGGGGTAGCCCTCTCCTCACTTATGCTGTTCAGCTGGTAACATGTCCCGTGTATATTATACCATCAGGCGAACACACTCTCCTCACTTATACTGTTCACCTGGTAACATATCCCGTGTATATTAAACCATCAGGGGAACACTCTCTCCTCACTTATACTGTTCACCTGGTAACATGTCCCGTGTATATCAAACCATCAGGGGAATACATTCTCCTCACTTATACTGTTCACCAGCTAACATGTCCCGTGTATATTGAACCATCAGGGGAATACAGTATCCTCACTTATACTGTTCACCTGGTTACATGTCCCGTGTATATCAAACCATCAGGGGAACACATTCTCCTCACTTATACTGTTCAACTGGTAACATGTCCCTTTTATATTAAACCATCAGGGGAAAGCCCTCTCCTCACTTTTACTGTTCAGCTGGTAACATGTCCCGTGTATATTATACCATCAGGGGAACACACTGTCCTCACTTATACTGTTCACCTGGTAACATGTCCCGTGTAAATTAAAACATCAGGGGAACACACTCTCCTCACTTAAACAGTTCACCTGGTAACATGTCCCGTGTATATTAAACCATCACTGGAACACACTCTCCTCACTTATACTGTTCACCTGATGACATGTCCTGTGTATATTAAACCATCAAGGGAACACACTCTCCTCACTTATACTGTTCACCTGGTAACATGTGCCGTGTGTATTAAACAATCAGGGGAACACACCCTCTTCACTTATACTGTTCACCTGGTAACATGTCCCGTGTGTATTAAACAATCAGGGGAACACACTCTCTTCACTTATACTGTTCACCTGGTAACATGTCCCGTGTATATTAAACCAACAGGGGAACACACTCTCCTCACTTCTACTGTTCACCTGGTAACATGTCCCCTGCCTGTTAAACTATCATGGGAACACACTCTCCTCACTTATACTGTTCACCTGCGAACATGTCCCGTGTATAATTAAACCATCAGGGGAACACACTCTCCTCACTTCTACTGTTCACCTGGTAACATGTCCCCTGCCTGTTAAACCATCATGGGAACACACTCTCCTCACTTATACTGTTCATCTGGTGACACGTCCCGTCAGTATTAAACAATCATTGGATCACACTCTCCTCACTTCCACTGTTCACCTGGTAACATGTCCCCTGCCTGTTAAACCATCATGGGAACACACTCTCCTCACTTATACTGTTCACCTGGTGACACGTCCCGTCAGTATTAAACAATCAGGGGAACAAACTCTCTTCACTTACACTGTTCACCTGGTAACATGTCCCGGGTGTATTAAACCATCAGGGCAACACACTCTCCTCACTTATACTGTTGACCTGGTAACATGTCCCGTGCATGTTGAACCATCAAGGGAACTACTCTCCTCACTTATACTGTTCACCTGGTAACATGTCCCATGTGTATTAAACCATGAGGGGAACACATTCTCCTCACTTATACTGTTCACCTGGTAACATGTCCCGTGTATATTGAACCATCAGGGGAAAGCCCTCTCCTCACTTATTCTGTTCACCTGGTAATAAGTCCCGTGTATATTAAACCATCAGGGGAACACATTCTCCTCACTTATACTGTTCACCTGGTAACATGTCCCGTGTATATTTAACAATTAGGGGAACACACTCTCCTCACTTATACTGTTCACCTGGTATCATGTCCTGTGTATATTAAACCATCAGGGGAACACACTCTCCTCACTTATACTGTTCACCTGTTGACATGTCCTGTTTGTATTAAACCATCAGGGGAACTCACTCTCGCTACTTACACTGTTTACCTGGTAACATGTCCCGTGTGTATTAAACCATCAGGGGAACACACTCTCCTCACTTATACTCTTCACCTGGCAACATGTCCCGTGTGTATTAAACAATCAGGGGAACACACTCTCTTCACTTATACTGTACACCTGGTAACATGTCCCGTGTATATTAAACCAACAGGGGAACACACTCTCCTCACTTCTACTGTTCACCTGGTAGCATGTCCCCTGCCTGTTAAACTATCATGGGAACACTCTCTCCTCACCTATCCTGTTCAACTGCTAACATGTCCCGTGTATATTCAACGATCAGGGGAACACACTCTCCTCACTTCTACTGTTCACCTGGTAGCATGTCCCCTGCCTGTTAAACTATCATGGGAACACTCTCTCCTCACCTATCCTGTTCAACTGCTAACATGTCCCGTGTATATTCAACCATCAGGGGAACACACTCTCCTCACTTATACTGTTCAAATGCTGAAATGTCCCGTGTATATTAAACCATCAGGGGAACACACTCTCCTCACTTCTACTGTTCACCTGGTAACATGTCCCCTGCCTGTTAAACCATCATGGGAACACACTCTCCTCACTTATACTGTTCACCTGGTGACACGTCCCGTAAGGATTAAACAATCAGGGGAACACACTCTCCTACCTTAAACTGGTCACATGGTGACATGTCCCGTCAGTATTAAACAATCAGGGGAACAAACTCTCTTCACTTACACTGTTCACCTGGTAACATGTCCCGGGTGTATTAAACAATCTGGGGAACACACTCTCCTCAATTATACTGTTGACCTGGTAACTTGTCCCGTGCATGTTAAACCATCAAGGGAACTACTCTCCTCACTTATCCTGTTCACCTGGTAACATGTCCCATGCATATAAAACCATGAGGGGAACACATTCTCCTCACTTATACTGTTCACCTGCTAACATGTCCCGTGTATATTGAACCATCAGAGGAACACACTCTCCTCACTTATGCTGTTCACCTGGTAACATGTCCCGTGTATATTAAACCATCATGGGAACACACTCTCCTCACTATACTGTTCACCTGGTAACATGTCGCGTGTGCATTGAACCATCAGGGGAACACACTCTCTTCACGTGTACTGTTCCACTGGTAACATGTCCCGTGTTCATTAAACAATCAGGGGAACACACTCTCCTCACTTAAACTGTTCACCTGGTAACATGTCCGGTGTGTATTAAACCATCAGGGGAAAACACTCTCCTCACTTATACTTTTCACCTGGTAACATGTTCCGTGTGCATTAAACTATCAGGAGAGCACACTGTCCTCACTTATACTGTTCACCTGGTAACATGTCCTGTGTGTATTAAACCATCAGGGTAACACACTCTCCTCACTTATACTGTTCACCTGGTCACATGTCCCGTGTGCATTAAACAATCAGGGGAACACACTCTCCTCACTTATACTGTTCTCCTGGTTCCATGTCCCGTGTGTATTAACCCATCAGAGGAACATACTCTCCTCACTTATACTGTTCACCTGGTTCCATGTCCCGTATATATTAAACAATCAGGGGAACACACTCTCCTCACTTATACTGTTCACCTGGTAACATGTCCTGTGTATAATAAACCATCAGGGGAACACATTCTCCTCACTTCTCCTGTTCACCTGGTAACATGTCAACTGTGCATTAAACCATCAGGGGAACACACTCTCCTCACTTATCCTGTTCACCTGGTAACATGTCCCGTGCGTATTAAACAATCAGGGGAACACAATCTCCTCATTTACACTGTTCAACTGGTAACATGTCCCGTGTATATTAAACAATCAGGGGAACACACTCTCCTCACTTATACTGTTCACCTGGTAACATGTCCCGTGTATATTAAACCATCAGGGGAACACGCTCTCCTCACTCATACTGTTCACCTGCTAACATGTCCTGTGTGCATTAAACTATCAGGGGAACACACTCTCCTCACTTATCCTGTTCACCTGGTAATATGTCCTGTGTGTATTAAACCATCAGGGGAACACACTCTCATCACTTATACTTTTCACCTGGTAACATGTCCCGTGTGTATTAAACCATCAGAGGAACATACTCTCCTCACTTATTGAGTTCACCTGGTAACATTTCCCGTGTGTATTAAACCATCAGGGGAACACATTCTCCTCACTTATACTGTTCACCTGGTAACATGTCCTGTGTGTATTAAACAATGAGGGGAACACACTCTCCTCACTTATACTGTTCACCTGCTAACATGTCCCGTGTGTATTAAACCATCAGGGGAACACACTCTACTCACTTATACTGTTCACCAGGTAACATGTCCCATGTATATTAAACCCTCAGGGGAACACACTGCGCTCACTTATATAGTTCACCTGGTAACATGTCCCGTGTGTATTAAACATACTGGGGAACACACTCTCCTCACTTATTGAGTTCACCTGGTAACATGCCCCGTGTATATTAAACCATCAGGGGAACAAACTCTCCTCACTTATACTATTCACCTGTCGACATGTCCTGTGCATATTCAACAATCAGGGGAAAACACTCTCCTCACTTATACTGTTCACCTGGTAACCTGTACCGTGTGCATTAAACAATCAGGGGAACATACTCTCCTTACTTATACTGATCACCTGGTAACATGTCCCGTGTGCATTAAACAATCAATGGAACATACTCTCCTCACTTATACTGATCACCTGGTAACATGTTCCGTGTGCATTAAACAATCAGGTCTACATACTCTCCTCACTTATACTTTTCACCTGGTAACATGTACCGTGTGCATCAAACAATCAGGGGAACACACTCTCCTCACTTATACTGTTCACCTGGTAACATGTCCCGTTTGTATTAAACCATCAGGGGAAGACACGCTCCTCACTTATCGAGTTCACCTGGTAACATGTCCCATGTATACTAAACCCTCAGGGGAACACACTCCGTTAATTATACCGTTCACCTGGTAACATGTCCCTTGTATCTTCAACATCAGGGGAACACACTCTCCTCACTTATACTGCTCATCTGGTAACATGTCCTGTGTATATTAAACCATCAGGGGAACACACGCTCCTCACTTATACTGTTCACCTGGTAACATGTCCCGTGTGTATTAAACAATCAGGGGAACACACTCTCCTCACTTATACTGTTCACCTGGTAACATGTCAACTGTGCATTAAACAATCAGGGGAACACACTCTCCTCACGTATACTGTTCACCTGGTAACATGTCCCGTGTGCATTAAACCCTCAGGGGAACACACTCTGCTCACTGATACTGTTCACCTGGTAACATGTCCCTTGTATCTTCAACATCAGGGGAACACACTCTCATCACTTATACTGTTCACCTGGTGACATGTCCTGTGTATATTAAACCATCAGGGGAACACACTCTCCTCACTTATGCTGTTCACCTTGTGACATGTCCCGTGTGTATTAAGCCATCAGGGGAACACACTCTCCTCACTTTCACTGTTCACCTAGTAACATGTCCCGTGTATGTTAAACCATCAGGAGAACACACTCTCATCACTTATACTGTTCACGTGGTAACATGTCCCGTGTATATTAAACAACCAGGGGAACGCACTCTCCCACTTATACTGTTCACCTGGTAACATGTACCGTGTGTATTAAACAATCAGGGGAACACACTCTCCTCACTGACACTGTTCACCTGGTAACATGTCAACTGTGCATTAAACAATCACGGGAACACACTCTCCTCACTTATATTGTTCACCTGGTAACATGTCCTGTGTGCATTAAACTATCAGGGGAACACACTCTCCACACTTATACTGTTCACCTGGTGACATGTCCCATGTATATTAAACCATCAGGGGAACACACTCACCTCACTTATACTGTTCACCTGATAACATGTCCTGTGTCTATTAAACAATCAGGGGACCACATTCTCCTCACTTATACTGTTCACCTGGTAACATGTCCTGTGTATATTAAACCATTAGGGGAACATACTATCCTCACTTATACTGTTCACCTGATAACATGTCCTGTGTATATTAAACCATCAGGGGAACACACTCTCCTCAGTTATACTGTTCACCTGGTAACATGTCCGGTGTGTATTAAACCATCAGGGGAAGACACTCTCCTCACTTATAATGTTCACCTGGGAACATGTCCCGTGTGTATTAAACAATCAGGGGAACAAACTCTCCTCAGTTATACTGTTCACCTGGTAACATGTCCGGTGTGTATTAAACCATCAAGGGAACACACTCTCCTCACTTATACTGTTCACCTGGGAACATGTCCCGTGTGTATTAAACAATCAGTGGAACACACTCTCCTCACTTATACTGTTCACCTGGTAACAAGTTCCGTGTGCATTAAACTATCAGGGGAACACACTCTCCTCACTTATACTGTTCACCTGGTAACATGTCCTGTGTGTATTAAAGCATCAGGGGAACACACTCTCCTCACTTATACTGTTCACCTGGTAACATGTCCCGTGTATATTAAACCATCAGAGGAACATACTCTCCTCACTTATACTGTTCACCTGGTAACATGTCTTTTGTATATTAAACCATCAGGGGAACACACTCTCCTCACTTATACTGTTCACCTGGTACCATGTCCCGTGTGTATTAATCCATCAGAGGAACATACTCTCCTCATTTATACAGTTCACCTGGTAACATGTCCTGTGTATATTAAACCATCAGGGGAACACACTCTCCTCACTTATACTGCTCACCTGGTAACATGTCCTGTGTATATTAAACCATCAGGGGAACACACGCTCCTCACTTATATTGTTCACCTGGTAACATGTCCTGTGTGTATTAAACCATCAGGGGAACACACTCTCCACACTTATAATGTTCACCTGGTAACATGTCCCGTGTATATTAAACCATCAGGGGAACACACTCTCCACACTTATAATGTTCACCTGGTAACATTTCCCGTCTGTATTAAACCATCAGGGGAACACACTCTCCACACTTATAATGTTCACCTGGTAACATGTCCCGTGTATATTCAGCCATCAGTGGAACACACTTTCCTCACTTATAGAGTTCACGTGGTAACATGTCCCTTGTGTATTAAACAATCAGGGGAACACACTCTCCTCACTTATATTGTTCACCTGGTGACATGTCCCATGTATATAAAATCATCAGGGGAACACACTCTCCTCACTTATACCGTTCACCTGGTAACATGTCCCGTGTATGTTAAACCATCAGGGGAACACAATCTCCTCACTTATAGAGTTCAACTGGTGACATGTCCCGTGTATGTTAAACCATCAGGGGAACACAATCTCCTCACTTATTGTGATCACCTGGGAACATGTCCTGTGTATGTTAAACCATCAGGGGAACACATTCTCCTCACTTATAGAGTTCAACTGGTGACATGTCCCGTGTATGTTAAACCATCAGGGGAACACAATCTCCTCACTTATACTGATCACCTGGGAACATGTCCTGTGTATATTAAACCATCAAGGGAACACACTCTCCTCACTTATACTGTTCACCTGGTGACATGTCCCGTGTGCATCAAACAATCAGGGGAACACACTCTCCTCACTTATACTGCTCACCTAGTAACATGTCCCGTTTGTTTTAAACCATCAGGGGAAGACACTCTCCTCACTTATCGAGTTCACCTGGTAACATGTCCGGTGTGTATTAAACCATCAGGGGAACACACTCTCCTCACTTATGCTGTTCACCTGGTAACATTTTCCGTGTGCATTAAACTATCAGTGGCGCACACTCTCCTCACTTATACTGTTCACCTGGCAACATGTGCTGTGCGTATTAAACCATTAGGGGAACACACTCTCCTCACTTATACTGTTCACCTGGTTCCATGTCCCGTGTGTATTAAACCATCAGAGGAACATACTCTCCTCACTTATACTGTTCACTTGGTTCCATGTCATGTGTATATTAAACAATCAGGGGAACACACTCTCCTCACTTATACTGTTCACCGGGTAACATGTCCTGTGTATAATAAACCATCAGGGGAACACATTCTCCTCACTCCTCCTGTTCACCTGGTAACATGTCAACTGTGCATTAAACCATCAGGGGAACACACTCTCCTCACTTATCCTGTTCACCTGGTAACATGTCCCGTGTGTATAAAACAATCAGGGGAACACACTCTCCTCAATTACACTGCTCAACTGGTAACATGTCCCGTGTGTATTAAACAATCAGGGGAGCACACTCTCCTCACTTATACTGTTCACCTGGTAACATGTCCCGTGTATATTAAACCATCAGGGGAACACACTCTCCTCACTCATACTGTTCACCTGCTAACATGTCCTGTGTGCATTAAACTATCAGGGGAACACTCTCTCCTCACTTATACTGTTCACCTGGTAATATGTCCTGTGTGTATTAAACCATCAGGGGAACACACTCTCCTCACTTATACTGTTCACCTGGTAACATGTCCCGTGTGTATTAAACCATCAGAGGAACATACTCTCCTCACTTATTGAGTTCACCTGGTCACATATCCCGTGTGTATTAAACAATCAGGGGAACACATTCTCCTCACTTATACTGCTCACCTGGTAACATGTCCTGTGTGTATTAAACAATGAGGGGAACACACTCTCCTCACTTATACTGTTCACCTGGTAACATGTCCTGTGTGCATCAAACAATCAGGGGAACACACTTTCCTCACTTACACTGTTCACCTGGTAACATGTCCCGTTTGTATTAAACCATCAGGGGAAGACACTCTCATCACTTGTCGTGTTCACCTGTTAACATGTCCCATGTATATTAAATCCTCAGGGGAACACAATCTCCTCACTTATACTGTTCACCTGGTAACATGTCCTGTGTATATTAAACCATCAGGGGAACACACTCTCCTCACTTATACTGTTCACCTGGTAACATGTCCTGTGTATATTAAACCATCAGGGGAACACACTCTCCTCACTTATGCTGTTCACCTGGTTTCATGTCCCGTGTGCATTAAACAATCAGGGGAACACACTCTCCTCAGTGATACTGTTCAACTGGTAATATGTCCCCTGTATATTAAACCATCAGGGGAACACACTCACCTCACTTATACTGTTCACCTGGTAACATGTCCCGTGTATATTAAACCATCAGGGGAACACACTCTGCTCACTTATACTGTTCACCTGGTAACATGACCCGTGTGCATTAAACAATCAGGTGAATACACTCTCCTCACTTATACTGTTCACCTGGTAACATGTCCAGTGTATATTAATCCATCAGGGGAACACACTCTCCTCACTTATGCTGTTCACCTGGTATCATGTCCCGTGTGCATTAAACAATCAGGGGAACACACTCTCCTCACTTATACTGTTCACCTGGTAACATGTCCCGTTTGTATTAAACCATCAGGGGAAGAAACTCTCCTCACTTATCGAGTTCATCTGTTAACATGTCCCATGTATATGAAATCCTCAGGGGAACACACTCTCCTCACTTATACTGTTCAACTGGTAACATGTCCTGTGTATATTAAACCATCAGGGGAACACACTCTCCTCACTTATACTGTTCACCTGGTAACATGTCCTGTGTATATTAAACCATCAGGGGAACACACTCTCCTCACTTATACTGTTCACCTGGTATCATGTCCCGTGTGCATTAAACAATCAGGGGAACACACTCTCCTCAGTGATACTGTTCAACTGGTAACATGTCCCGTGTATATTAAACCATCAGGGGAACACACTCAACTCACTTATACTGTTCACCTGGTAACATGTCCCGTGTATATTAAACCATCAGGGGAACACACTCTCCTGACTTATACTGTTCACCTGATGGCATGTCCCGTGTGCATTAAACAATCAGGGGAATACACTCTCCTCACTTATACTGTTCACCTGGTAACATGTCCAGTGTATATTAAACCATCAGGGGAACACTCTCTCCTCACTTATACTGTTCAACTGGTAACATGTCCCGTGTATATTAAACCATCAGGGGAACACACTCACCTCACTTATACTGTTCACCTGGTAACATGTCCCGTGTCTATTAAACCATCAGGGGAACACACTCACCTCACTTATACTGTTCACCTGGTAACATGTCCTATGTATATTAACCCATCAGGGGAACACACTCTCCTCACTTATACTGTTCACTTGGTAACATGTCCCGTGTGCATTAAACAATCAGGGGAACACACTCTCCTCACTTGTACTGTTCACCTGGTAACATGTCCTGTGTATATTAAACCATCATGGGAACACACTCTCCTCACTTATATTGTTCACCTGGTGACATGTCCATGTATATAAAATCATCAGGGGAACACACTCTCCTCAAGAATACTGTTCACCTGGTAACATGTCCCGTGTATGTTAAACCATCAGGGGAACACACTCTCCTCACTTATAGAGTTCACCTGGTGAGATATCCCGTGTGTGTTCAACAATCAGGGGAACACACTCTCCTCACTTAAACAGTTCACCTGTTAACATGTCCCGTGTGCATTAAACAATCAGGGGAACATACTCTCCTCACTTCTACTGTTCACCTGGTAACATGTCCCGTGTGCATCAAACAATTAGGGGAACACACTCTCCTCACTTATACTGTTCACCTGGTTACATGTCCCGTGTGTATTAAGCAATCTGGGGAACACACTCTCCTCACTTCTACTGCTCACCTGGTAACATGTCCTGTCTATATTAAACCATCAGGGGAACACACTCTCCTCACTGATACTCTTCACCTGGTAACATGTCCCATGTGTATTGAACCATCAGGGGAACACACTCTCCTCACTTATACTGATCACCTGGTATCATGTCCCGTGTATATTAAACAATCAGGGGAACACACTCTCCCCACATATACTGTTCACCTGGTGACATGTCCCGTGTCTATTAGACAATCAGGGGAACACACTCTCCCCACTTATACTGTTCACCTGGTAACATGTCCCGTGTATATTAAACAATCAGGGGAACACACTCGCCCCACTTATCCTGTTCACCTGATAACATGTCCTGTGTGTATTAAACCATCAGGGGAACACAGTCTCCTCACTTATACTGTTCACCTGGTAACATGTCCCGTGAGTATTAAACATACTTGGGAAGACACTCCGCTCACTTATTGGCTTCACCTGGTAACATGTCCCATGTATATTAAACCCTGAGGGGAAAACACTCTCCTCACTTATACTGTTCACCCCCTAACATGTCCCGTGTGTATTAAACAATCAGGGGAACACACTCGCCTCACTTACACTGTTCATCTGGTAACATGTCCCGTGTGTATTAAACAATCAGGGGAACACACTCTGCTCACTTATACTGTTCACCTGGTGACATGTCCCTTGTATGTTAAACCATCAGGGGGACACACTCTCCTCACTTATGGAGTTCACCTGGTGACATGTCCCGTGTATGTTAAACCATCAGGGGAGCACACTCTCCTCACTTATACTGTTCACCTGGTAACATGTCCCGTGTGTATTAAACAATCAGGGGAACACACTCTCCTCACTTATGCGGTTCACCTGGTAACATGTCACGTGTATATTCAACCATTAGGGGAACACACTCTCCTCACTTATACTGTTCATCTGGTCACATGTCCCGTGTGTATTAAACCATCAGTGAACACAATCTCCTCACTTATACTGATCACCTGGTAACATGACCCGTGCGCATTAAACAATCAGGGGAACATACTCTCCTCACTTATACTGCTCACATGGTAACATGTCCTGTGCATATTAAACCATCAAGGGAACACACTCTCCTTACTTATGCTGTTCACCTGGTTACAAGTCCCGTGTGCATCAAACAATCAGGGGAACACACTATCCTCACTTATACTGTTCAACTGGTAACATGTCCCCGTTTGTTTTAAACCATCAGGGGAAGACACTCTCCACACTTATACTTTTCAACTGCAAACATGTCCCGTCTGTATTGAACCATCAGGAGAACACACTCTCCACACTTATAATGTTCACCTGGTAACATGTCCCGTGGGTATTAAACGATCAGGGGAACGTACTCTCCTCACTTGTAATGTTCACCTGGTGACATGTCCCGTGTATATTAAGCCATCAGTGGAACACACTCTCATCAGTTATAATGTTCATCTGGTAACATGTCCCGTGTGTATTAAACCATCAGGGTAACACACTCTCCTCACTTATACTGTTCACCTGGTAACATGTCCCATGCATATTAAACCCTCATGGGAACACACTCTCCTCAATTATACTTTTCACCTGGTAACAAGTCCCGTCTGAATTAAACCATCAAGGGAACACACTCTCCACACTTATAATGTTCTCCTGGTGACATGTCCCGTGTATATTAAGCCATCAGTGGAACACACTCTCCTCTCTTATAATGTTCATCTGGTAACATGTCCCGTGTGTATTAAACCATCAGGGGAACACACTCTCCTAACTTATACTGTTCACCTGGTAACATGTCCCATGTACATTAAACCCTCAGGGGAACACACTCTCCTCAATTATACTTTTCACCTGGTAACATGTCCCGTGTGTATTAAACCATCAGGGGAACATACTCTCCTCACTTAAAGAGTTCACCTGGTAACATGTCCCGTGTGTATTAAACCATCAGGGGAACACATTCTCCTCACTTATACTGTTCTCCTGGTAACATGTCCTGTGTATATTAAACCATTAGGGGAACATACTATCCTCACTTATACTGTTCACCTGGTAACATGTCCGGTGTGTATTAAACCATCAGGGGAAGACACTCTCCTCACTTATACTGTTCACATGGGAACATGTCCCATGTGTATTAAACAATCAGGGGAACAAACTCTCCTCAGTTATACTGTTCACCTGGTAACATGTCCGGTGTGTATTAAACCATCAAGGGAACACACTCTCCTCACTTATACTGTTCACCTGGGAACATGTCCCGTGTGTATTAAACAATCAGTGGAACACACTCTCCTCACTTATACTGTTCACCTGGTAACAAGTTCCGTGTGCATTAAACTATCAGGGGAACACACTCTCCTCACTTATACTGTTCACCTGGTAACATGTCCTGTGTGTATTAAAGCATCAGGGGAACACACTCTCCTCACTTATACTGTTCACCTGGTAACATGTCCCGTGTATATTAAACCATCAGAGGAACATACTCTCCTCACTTATACTGTTCACCTGGTAACATGTCCTTTGTATATTAAACCATCAGGGGAACACACTCTCCTCACTTATACTGTTCACCTGGTACCATGTCCCGTGTGTATTAATCCATCAGAGGAACATACTCTCCTCACTCATACTGTTCACCTGGTAACATGTCCTGTGTATATTAAACCATCAGGGGAACACACTCTCCTCACTTATACTGCTCACCTGGTAACATGTCCTGTGTATATTAAACCATCAGGGGAACACACGCTCCTCACATATATTGTTCACCTGGTAACATGTCCTGTGTGTATTAAACCATCAGGGGAACACACTCTCCACACTTATAATGTTCACCTGGTAACATGTCCCGTGTATATTAAACCATCAGGGGAACACACTCTCCACACTTATAATGTTCATCTGGTAACATTTCCCGTCTGTATTAAACCATCAGGGGAACACACTCTCCACACTTATAATGTTCACCTGGTAACATGTCCCGTGTATATTCAGCCATCAGTGGAACACACTTTCCTCACTAATAGAGTTCACGTGGTAACATGTCCCTTGTGTATTAAACAATCAGGGGAACACACTCTCCTCACTTATATTGTTCACCTGGTGACATGTCCCATGTATATAAAATCATCAGGGGAACACACTCACCTCACTTATACCGTTCACCTGGTACCATGTCCGGTGTGTATTAAACCATCAGGGGAACACATTCTCCTCACTTATACTGTTCTCCTGGTAACATGTCCTGTGTATATTAAACCATTAGGGGAACATACTATCCTCACTTATACTGTTCACCTGATAACATGTCCTGTGTATATTAAACCATCAGGGGAACACACTCTCCTCAGTTATACTGTTCACCTGGTAACATGTCCGGTGTGTATTAAACCATCAGGGGAAGACACTCTCCTCACTTATACTGTTCACCTGGGAACATGTCCCGTGTGTATTAAACAATCAGGGGAACAAACTCTCCTCAGTTATACTGTTCACCTGGTAACATGTCCGGTGTGTATTAAACCATCAAGGGAACACACTCTCCTCACTTATACTGTTCACCTGGGAACATGTCCCGTGTGTATTAAACAATCAGTGGAACACACTCTCCTCACTTATACTGT
The DNA here is from genome assembly GCF_036365525.1 of Heterodontus francisci. Classification (NCBI taxonomy): domain Eukaryota; kingdom Metazoa; phylum Chordata; class Chondrichthyes; order Heterodontiformes; family Heterodontidae; genus Heterodontus; species Heterodontus francisci. The sequence goes on from NW_027141820.1 coordinate 6,998,681, forward strand.
TCACCTGGTAACAAGTTCCGTGTGCATTAAACTATCAGGGGAACACACTCTCCTCACTTATACTGTTCACCTGGTAACATGTCCTGTGTGTATTAAAGCATCAGGGGAACACACTCTCCTCACTTATACTGTTCACCTGGTAACATGTCCCGTGTATATTAAACCATCAGAGGAACATACTCACCTCACTTATACTGTTCACCTGGTAACATGTCCTTTGTATATTAAACCATCAGGGGAACACACTCTCCTCAATTATACTGTTCACCTGGTACCATGTCCCGTGTGTATTAATCCATCAGAGGAACATACTCTCCTCACTTATACTGTTCACCTGGTAACATGTCCTGTGTATATTAAACCATCAGGGGAACACACTCTCCTCACTTATACTGCTCACCTGGTAACATGTCCTGTGTATATTAAACCATCAGGGGAACACACGCTCCTCACATATATTGTTCACCTGGTAACATGTCCTGTGTGTATTAAACCATCAGGGGAACACACTCTCCACACTTATAATGTTCACCTGGTAACATGTCCCGTGTATATTAAACCATCAGGGGAACACACTCTCCACACTTATAATGTTCATCTGGTAACATTTCCCGTCTGTATTAAACCATCAGGGGAACACACTCTCCACACTTATACCGTTCACCTGGGAACATGTCCTGTGTATGTTAAACCATCAGCGGAACACATTCTCCTCACTTATAGAGTTCACCTGGTGACATGTCCCGTGTATGTTAAACCATCAGGGGAACACAATCTCCTCACTTATACTGGTCACCTGGGAACATGTCCTGTGTATATTAAACCATCAAGGGAAGACACTCTCCTCACATATACTGTTCACCTGGTGACATGTCCCGTGTGCATCAAACAATCAGGGGAACACACTCTCCTCACTTATACTGCTCACCTGGTAACATGTCCCGTTTGTTTTAAACCATCAGGGGAAGACACTCTCCTCACTTATCGAGTTCACCTGGTAACATGTCCGGTGTGTATTAAACCATCAGGGGAACACACTCTCCTCACTTATACTGTTCATCTGGTAACATGTCCCGTGTGTATTAAACCATCAGGGGAACACACTCTCCTCACTTATACTGTTCACCTGGTAAAATGTCCCATGCATATTAAACCCTCATGGGAACACACTCTCCTCAATTATACTTTTCACCTGGTAACATGTCCCGTCTGAATTAAACCATCAGGGGAACACACTCTCCACACTTATAATGTTCACCTGGTGACATGTCCCGTGTATATTAAGCCATCAGTGGAACACACTCTCCTCTCTTATAATGTTCATCTGGTAACATGTCCCGTGTGTATTAAACCATCAGGGGAACACACTCTCCTAACTTATACTGTTCACCTGGTAACATGTCCCATGTACATTAAACCCTCAGGGGAACACACTCTCCTCAATTATACTTTTCACCTGGTAACATGTCCCGTGTGTATTAAACCATCAGGGGAACATACTCTCCTCACTTAAAGAGTTCACCTGGTAACATGTCCCGTGTGTATTAAACCATCAGGGGAACACATTCTCCTCACTTATACTGTTCACCTGGTAACATGTCCTGTGTATATTAAACCATTAGGGGAACATACTATCCTCACTTATACTGTTCACCTGATAACATGTCCTGTGTATATTAAACCATCAGGGGAACACACTCTCCTCAGTTATACTGTTCACCTGGTAACATGTCCGGTGTGTATTAAACCATCAGGGGAAGACACTCTCCTCACTTATACTGTTCACCTGGGAACATGTCCCGTGTGTATTAAACAATCAGGGAACAAACTCTCCTCAGTTATACTGTTCACCTGGTAACATGTCCGGTGTGTATTAAACCATCAAGGGAACACACTCTCCTCACTTATACTGTTCACCTGGGAACATGTCCCGTGTGTATTAAACAATCAGTGGAACACACTCTCCTCACTTATACTGTTCACCTGGTAACAAGTTCCGTGTGCATTAAACTATCAGGGGAACACAATCTCCTCACTTATACTGTTCACCTGGTAACATGTCCTGTGTGTATTAAAGCATCAGGGGAACACACTCTCCTCACTTATACTGTTCACCTGGTAACATGTCCCGTGAATATTAAACCATCAGAGGAACATACTCTCCTCACTTATACTGTTCACCTGGTAACATGTCCTTTGTATATTAAACCATCAGGGGAACACACTCTCCTCACTTATACTGTTCACCTGGTACCATGTCCCGTGTGTATTAATCCATCAGAGGAACATACTCTCCTCACTTATACTGTTCACCTGGTAACATGTCCTGTGTATATTAAACCATCAGGGGAACACACTCTCCTCACTTATACTGCTCACCTGGTAACATGTCCTGTGTATATTAAACCATCAGGGGAACACACGCTCCTCACATATATTGTTCACCTGGTAACATGTCCTGTGTGTATTAAACCATCAGGGGAACACACTCTCCACACTTATAATGTTCACCTGGTAACATGTCCCGTGTATATTAAACCATCAGGGGAACACACTCTCCACACTTATAATGTTCATCTGGTAACATTTCCCGTCTGTATTAAACCATCAGGGGAACACACTCTCCACACTTATAATGTTCACCTGGTAACATGTCCCGTGTATATTCAGCCATCAGGGGAACACACTCTCCTCACTTATATTGTTCACCTGGTGACATGTCCCATGTATATAAAATCATCAGGGGAACACACTCACCTCACTTATACCGTTCACCTGGTAACATGTCCCGTGTATGTTAAACCATCAGTGGAACACAATCTCCTCACTTATAGAGTTCACCTGGTGACATGTCACGTGTATGTTAAACCATCAGGGGAACACAATCTCCTCACTTATTCTGATCACCTGGGAACATGTAATGTGTATGTTAAACCATCAGCGGAACACATTCTCCTCACTTATAGAGTTCACCTGGTGACATGTCCCGTGTATGTTAAACCATCAGGGGAACGCAATCTCCTCACTTATACTGATCACCTGGGAACATGTCCTGTGTATATTAAACCATCAAGGGAACACACTCTCCTCACTTATACTGTTCACCTGGTGACATGTCCCGTGTGCATCAAACAATCAGGGGAACACACTCTCCTCACTTATACTGCTCACCTGGTAACATGTCCCGTTTGTTTTAAACCATCAGGGGAAGACACTCTCCTCACTTATCGAGTTCACCTGGTAACATGTCCGGTGTGTATTAAACCATCAGGGGAACACACTCTCCTCACTTATACTGTTCACCTGGTAACATGTTCCGTTTGCATTAAACTATCAGGGGCGCACACTCTCCTCACTTATACTGTTCACCTGGTAACATGTGCTGTGCGTATTAAACCATCAGGGGAACACACTCTCCACACTTATACTGTTCACCTGGTTCCATGTCCCGTGTGTATTAAACCATCAGAGGAACATACTCTCCTCACTTATACTGTTCACCTTGTTCCATGTCATGTGTATATTAAACAATCAGGGGAACACACTCTCCTCACTTATACTGTTCACCTGGTAACATGTCCTGTGTATAATAAACCATCAGGGGAACACATTCTCCTCACTTCTCCTGTTCACCTGGTAACATGTCAACTGTGCATTAAACCATCAGGGGAACACACTCTCCTCACTTATCCTGTTCACCTGGTAACATGTCCCGTGTGTATGAAACAATCAGGGGAACACACTCTCCTCACTCATACTGTTCACCTGCTAACATGTCCTGTGTGCATTAAACTATCAGGGGAACACACTCTCCTCACTTATACTGTTCACCTGGTAATATGTCCTGTGTGTATTAAACCATCAGGGGAACACACTCTCCTCACTTATACTGTTCACCTGGTAACATGTCCCGTGTGTATTAAACGATAAGAGGAACATACTCTCCTCACTTATTGAGTTCACCTGGTAACATATCCCGTGTGTATTAAACAATCAGGGGAACACATTCTCCTCACTTATACTGCTCACCTGGTAACATGTCCTGTGTGTATTAAACAATGAGGGGAACACACTCTCCTCACTTATACTGTTCACCTGGTAACATGTCCTGTGTGCATCAAACAATCAGGGGAACACACTTTCCTCACTTACACTGTTCACCTGGTAACATGTCCCGTTTGTATTAAACCATCGGGGGAAGACACTCTCATCACTTGTCGAGTTCACCTGTTAACATGTCCCATGTATATTAAATCCTCAGGGGAACACACTCTCCTCACTTATACTGTTCACCTGGTAACATGTCCTGTGTATATTAAACCATCAGGGGAACACACTCTCCTCACTTATACTGTTCACCTGGTAACATGTCCTGTGCATATTAAACCATCAGGGGAACACACTCTCCTCACTTATACTGTTCACCTGGTATCATGTCCCGTGTGCATTAAACAATCAGGGGAACACACTCTCCTCAGTGATACTGTTCAACTGGTAATATGTCCCGTGTATATTAAACCATCAGGGGAACACACTCACCTCACTTATACTGTTCACCTGGTAACATGTCCCGTGTATATTAAACCATCAGGGGAACACACTCTGCTCACTTATACTGTTCACCTGGTAACATGTCCCGTGTGCATTAAACAATCAGGGGAATACACTCTCCTCACTTATACTGTTCACCTGGTAACATGTCCAGTGTATATTAAACCATCAGGGGAACACACTCTCCTCACTTATACTGTTCACCTGGTATCATGTCCCGTGTGCATTAAACAATCAGGGGAACACACTCTCCTCACTTATACTGTTCACCTGGTAACATGTCCCGTTTGTATTAAACCATCAGGGGAAGAAACACTCCTCACTTATCGAGTTCACCTGTTAACATGTCCCATGTATATGAAATCCTCAGGGGAACACACTCTCCTCACTTATACTGTTCACCTGGTAACATGTCCTGTGTATATTAAACCATCAGGGGAACACACTCTCCTCACTTATACTGTTCACCTGGTATCATGTCCTGTGTATATTAAACCATCAGGGGAACACACTCTCCTCACTTATACTGTTCACCTGGTATCATGTCCCGTGTGCATTAAACAATCAGGGGAACACACTCTCCTCAGTGATACTGTTCAACTGGTAACATGTCCCGTGTATATTAAACCATCAGGGGAACACACTCACCTCACTTATACTGTTCACCTTGTAACATGTCCCGTGTATATTAAACCATCAGGGGAACACACTCTCCTCACTTATACTGTTCACCTGGTGACATGTCCCGTGTGCATTAAACAATCAGGGGAATACACTCTCCTCACTTATACTGTTCACCTGGTAACATGTCCAGTGTATATTAAACCATCAGGGGAACACACTCTCCTCACTTATACTGTTCAACTGGTAACATGTCCCGTGTATATTAAACCATCAGGGGAACACACTCACCTCACTTATACTGTTCACCTGGTAACATGTCCCGTGTCTATTAAACCATCAGGGGAACACACTCACCTCACTTATACTGTTCACCTGGTAACATGTCCTATGTATATTATCCCATCAGGGGAACACACTCTCCTCACTTCTCCTGTTCACCTGGTAACATGTCCCGTGTGCATTAAACAATCAGGGGAACATACTCTCCTCACTTGTACTGTTCACCTGGTAACATGTCCTGTGTATATTAAACCATCATGGGAACACACTCTCCTCACTTATACTGTTCACCTTGTGACATGTCCATGTATATAAAATCATCAGGGGAACACACTCTCCTCAAGAATACTGTTCACCTGGTAACATGTCCCGTGTATGTTAAACCATCAGGGGAACACACTCTCCTCACTTATAGAGTTCACCTGGTGAGATATCCCGTGTGTGTTCAACAATCAGGGGAACACACTCTCCTCACTTATACTGTTCACCTGGTAACATGTCCAGTGTATATTAAACCATCAGGGGAACACACTCTCCTCACTTATACTGTTCACCTGGTATCATGTCCCGTGTGCATTAAACAATCAGGGGAACACACTCTCCTCACTTATACTGTTCACCTGGTAACATGTCCCGTTTGTATTAAACCATCAGGGGAAGAAACTCTCCTCACTTATCGAGTTCACCTGTTAACATGTCCCATGTATATGAAATCCTCAGGGGAACACACTCTCCTCACTTATACTGTTCACCTGGTAACATGTCCTGTGTATATTAAACCATCAGGGGAACACACTCTCCTCACTTATACTGTTCACCTGGTAACATGTCCTGTGTATATTAAACCATCAGGGGAACACACTCTCCTCACTTATACTGTTCACCTGGTATCATGTCCCGTGTGCATTAAACAATCAGGGGAACCCACTCTCCTCAGTGATACTGTTCAACTGGTAACATGTCCCGTGTATATTAAACCATCAGGGGAACACACTCACCTCACTTATACTGTTCACCTGGTAACATGTCCCGTGTATATTAAACCATCAGGGAAACACACTCTCCTCACTTATACTGTTCACCTGGTGACATGACCCGTGTGCATTAAACAATCAGGGGAATACACTCTCCTCACTTATACTGCTCACCTGGTAACATGTCCAGTGTACATTAAACCATCAGGGGAACACACTCTCCTCACTTATACTGTACACCTGGTAACATGTCCCGTGTGTATTAAACCATCAGAGGAACATACTCTCCTCACTTATTGAGTTCACCTGGTAACATATCCCGTGTGTATTAAACAATCAGGGGAACACATTCTCCTCACTTATACTGCTCACCTGGTAACATGTCCTGTGTGTATTAAACAATGAGGGGAACACACTCTCCTCACTTATACTGTTCACCTGGTAACATGTCCCGTTTGTATTAAACCATCGGGGGAAGACACTCTCATCACTTGTCGAGTTCACCTGTTAACATGTCCCATGTATATTAAATCCTCAGGGGAACACACTCTCCTCACTTATACTGTTCACCTGGTAACATGTCCTGTGTATATTAAACCATCAGGGGAACACACTCTCCTCACTTATACTGTTCACCTGGTAACATGTCCTGTGTATATTAAACCATCAGGAGAACACACTCTCCTCACTTATACTGTTCACCTGGTATCATGTCCCGTGTGCATTAAACAATCAGGGGAACACACTCTCCTCAGTGATACTGTTCAACTGGTAATATGTCCCGTGTATATTAAAGCATCAGGGGAACACACTCACCTCACTTATACTGTTCACCTGGTAACATGTCCCGTGTATATTAAACCATCAGGGGAACACACTCTGCTCACTTATACTGTTCACCTGGTAACATGTCCCGTGTGCATTAAACAATCAGGGGAATACACTCTCCTCACTTATACTGTTCACCTGGTAACATGTCCAGTGTATATTAAACCATCAGGGGAACACACTCTCCTCACTTATACTGTTCACCTGGTATCATGTCCCGTGTGCATTAAACAATCAGGGGAACACACTCTCCTCACTTATACTGTTCACCTGGTAACATGTCCCGTTTGTATTAAACCATCAGGGGAAGAAACTCTCCTCACTTATCGAGTTCACCTGTTAACATGTCCCATGTATATGAAATCCTCAGGGGAACACACTCTCCTCACTTATACTGTTCACCTGGTAACATGTCCTGTGTATATTAAACCATCAGGGGAACACACTCTCCTCACTTATACTGTTCACCTGGTAACATGTCCTGTGTATATTAAACCATCAGGGGAACAAACTCTCCTCACTTATACTGTTCACCTGGTATCATGTCCCGTGTGCATTAAACAATCAGGGGAACACACTCTCCTCAGTGATACTGTTCAACTGGTAACATGTCCCGTGTATATTAAACCATCAGGGGAACACACTCACCTCACTTATACCGTTCACCTGGTAACATGTCCCGTGTATATTAAACCATCAGGGGAACACACTCTCCTCACTTATACTGTTCACCTGGTGACATGTCCCGTGTGCATTAAACAATCAGGGGAATACACTCTCCTCACTTATACTGTTCACCTGGTAACATGTCCAGTGTATATTAAACCATCAGGGGAACACACTCTCCTCACTTATACTGTTCAACTGGTAACATGTCCCGTGTATATTAAACCATCAGGGGAACACACTCACCTCACTTATACTGTTCCCCTGGTAACATGTCCCGTGTCTATTAAACCATCAGGGGAACACACTCACCTCACTTATACTGTTCACCTGGTAACATGTCCCGTGTGCATTAAACAATCAGGGGAACATACTCTCCTCACTTGTACTGTTCACCTGGTAACATGTCCTGTGTATATTAAACCATCATGGGAACACACTCTCCTCACTTATATTGTTCACCTGGTGACATGTCCATGTATATAAAATCATCAGGGGAACACACTCTCCTCAAGAATACTGTTCGCCTGGTAACATGTCCAGTGTATGTTAAACCATCAGGGGAACACACTCTCCTCACTTATAGAGTTCACCTGGTGAGATATCCCGTGTGTGTTCAACAATCAGGGGAACACACTCTCCTCACTTATACTGTTCACCTGGTAACATGTCCAGTGTATATTAAACCATCAGGGGAACACACTCTCCTCACTTATACTGTTCACCTGGTAACATGTCCCGTTTGTATTAAACCATCAGGGGAAGAAACTCTCCTCACTTATCGAGTTCAACTGTTAACATGTCCCATGTATATGAAATCCTCAGGGGAACACACTCTCCTCACTTATACTGTTCACCTGGTAACATGTCCTGTGTATATTAAACCATCAGGGGAACACACTCTCCTCACTTATACTGTTCACCTGGTAACATGTCCTGTGTATATTAAACCATCAGGGGAACACACTCTCCTCACTTATACTGTTCACCTGGTATCATGTCCCGTGTGCATTAAACAATCAGGGGAACCCACTCTCCTCAGTGATACTGTTCAACTGGTAACATGTCCCGTGTATATTAAACCATCAGGGGAACACACTCACCTCACTTATACTGTTCACATGGTAACATGTCCCGTGTATATTAAACCATCAGGGGAACACACTCTCCTCACTTATACTGTTCACCTGGTGACATGTCCCGTGTGCATTAAACAATCAGGGGAATACACTCTCCTCACTTATACTGTTCACCTGGTAACATGTCCAGTGTATATTAAACCATCAGGGGAACACACTCTCCTCACTTATACTGTTCAACTGGTAACATGTCCCGTGTATATTAAACCATCAGGGGAACACACTCTCCTCACTTATACTGTTCACCTGGTAACATGTCCCGTGTGCATTAAAGAATCAGGGGAACATACTCTCCTCAATTGTACTGTTCACCTGGTAACATGTCCTGTGTATATTAAACCATCATGGGAACACACTCTCCTCACTTATATTGTTCACCTGGTGACATGTCCATGTATATAAAATCATCAGGGGAACACACTCTCCTCAAGAATACTGTTCACCTGGTAACATGTCCCGTGTATGTTAAACCATCAGGGGAACACACTCTCCTCACTTATCGAGTTCACCTGGTGAGATATCCCGTGTGTGTTCAACAATCAGGGGAACACACTCTCCTCACTTAAACAGTTCACCTGGTAACATGTCCCGTGTGCATTAAGCAATCAGGGGAACATACTCTCCTCACTTCTACTGTTCACCTGGTAACATGTCCCGTGTGCATCAAACAATTAGGGGAACACACTCTCCTCACTTATACTGTTCACCTGGTTACATGTCCCGTCTGTATTAAACAATCTGGGGAACACACTCTCCTCACTTCTACTGCTCACCTGGTAACATGTCCTGTCTATATTAAACCATCAGGGGAACACACTCTCCTCACTGATACTCTTCACCTGGTAACATGTCCCATGTGTATTGAACCATCTGGGCAACACACTCTCCTCACTTATACTGTTCACCTGGTAACATGTCCCGTGTATATTAAACAATCAGGGGAACACACTCTCCCCACATATACTGTTCACCTGGTGACATGTCCCGTGTCTATTAGACAATCAGGGGAACACACTCTCCTCACTTATAATGTTCACCTGGTAACATGTCCCGTGTGTATGAAACCATCAGGGGAACACACTCTCTGCAATTATACTGTTGACCTGGTAACATGTTCCGTGTGTATTAAACCATCCGGGGAACACACTCTCCTCACTTATACTGTTCACCTGGTAACATGTCCTGTGTGTATTAAACCATCAGGGGAACACACTCTCCCCACTTATACCGTTCACCTGGTGACATGTCCCGTGTCTATTAGACAATCAGGGGAACACACACTCCCCACTTATACTGTTCACCTGGTAACATGTCCCGTGTATATTAAACAATCAGGGGAACACACTCGCCCCACTTATCCTGTTCACCTGATAACATGTCCTGTGTGTATTAAACCATCAGGGGAACACAGTCTCCTCACTTATACTGTTCACCTGGTAACATGTCCCATGCATATTAAACCCTCATGGGAACACACTCTCCTCAATTATACTTTTCACCTGGTAACATGTCCCGTCTGAATTAAACCATCAGGGGAACACACTCTCCACACTTATAATGTTCACCTGGTGACATGTCCCGTGTATATTAAGCCATCAGTGGAACACACTCTCCTCTCTTATAATGTTCATCTGGTAACATGTCCCGTGTGTATTAAACCATCAGGGGAACACACTCTCCTAACTTATACTGTTCACCTGGTAACATGTCCCAAGTACATTAAACCCTCAGGGGAACACACTCTCCTCAATTATACTTTTCACCTGGTAACATGTCCCGTGTGTATTAAACCATCAGGGGAACATACTCTCCTCACTTAAAGAGTTCACCTGGTAACATGTCCCGTGTGTATTAAACCATCACGGGAACACATTCTCCTCACTTATACTGTTCACCTGGTAACATGTCCTGTGTATATTAAACCATTAGGGGAACATACTATCCTCACTTATACTGTTCACCTGATAACATGTCCTGTGTATATTAAACCATCAGGGGAACACACTCTCCTCAGTTATACTGTTCACCTGGTAACATGTCCGGTGTGTATTAAACCATCAGGGGAAGACACTCTCCTCACTTATACTGTTCACCTGGGAACATGTCCCGTGTGTATTAAACAATCAGGGGAACAAACTCTCCTCAGTTATACTGTTCACCTGGTAACATGTCCGGTGGGTATTAAACCATCAAGGGAACACACTCTCCTCACTTATACTGTTCACCTGGGAACATGTCCCGTGTGTATTAAACAATCAGTGGAACACACTCTCCTCACTTATACTGTTCACCTGGTAACAAGTTCCGTGTGCATTAAACTATCAGGGGAACACACTCTCCTCACTTATACTGTTCACCTGGTAACATGTCCTGTGTGTATTAAAGCATCAGGGGAACACACTCTCCTCACTTATACTGTTCACCTGGTAACATGTCCCGTGTATATTAAACCATCAGAGGAACATACCCTCCTCACTTATACTGTTCACCTGGTAACATGTCCTTTGTATATTAAACCATCAGGGGAACACACTCTCCTCACTTATACTGTTCACCTGGTACCATGTCCCGTGTGTATTAATCCATCAGAGGAACATACTCTCCTCACTTATACTGTTCACCTGGTAACATGTCCTGTGTATATTAAACCATCAGGGGAACACACTCTCCTCACTTATACTGCTCACCTGGTAACATGTCCTTTGTATATTAAACCATCAGGGGAACACACGCTCCTCACATATATTGTTCACCTGGTAACATGTCCTGTGTGTATTAAACCATCAGGGGAACACACTCTCCACACTTATAATGTTCACCTGGTAACATGTCCCGTGTATATTAAACCATCAGGGGAACACACTCTCCACACTTATAATGTTCATCTGGTAACATTTCCCGTCTGTATTAAACCATCAGGGGAACACACTCTCCACACTTATAATGTTCACCTGGTAACATGTCCCGTGTATATTCAGCCATCAGTGGAACACACTTTCCTCACTTATAGAGTTCACGTGGTAACATGTCCCTTGTATATAAAATCATCAGGGGAACACACTCACCTCACTTATACCGTTCACCTGGTAACATGTCCCGTGTATGTTAAACCATCAGGGGAACACAATCTCCTCACTTATAGAGTTCACCTGGTGACATGTCCCGTGTATGTTAAACCATCAGGGGAACACAATCTCCTCACTTATTCTGATCACCTGGGAACATGTCCTGTGTATGTTAAACCATCAGCGGAACACATTCTCCTCACTTATAGAGTTCACCTGGTGACATGTCCCGTGTATGTTAAACCATCAGGGGAACACAATCTCCTCACTTATACTGATCACCTGGGAACGTGTCCTGTGTATATTAAACCATCAAGGGAACACACTCTCCTCACTTATACTGTTCACCTGGTGACATGTCCCGTGTGCATCAAACAATCAGGGGAACACACTCTCCTCACTTATACTGCTCACCTGGTAACATGTCCCGTTTGTTTTAAACCATCAGGGGAAGACACTCTCCTCACTTATCGAGTTCACCTGGTAACATGTCCGGTGTGTATTAAACCATCAGGGGAACACATTCTCCTCACTTATAGAGTTCAGCTGGTGACATGTCCCGTGTATGTTAAACCATCAGGGGAACACAATCTCCTCACTTATACTGATCACCTGGGAACGTGTCCTGTGTATATTAAACCATCAAGGGAACACACTCTCCTCACTTATACTGTTCACCTGGTGACATGTCCCGTGTGTGTTCAACAATCAGGGGAACACACTCTCCTCACTTAAACAGTTCACCTGGTAACATGTCCCGTGTGCATTAAGCAATCAGGGGAACATACTCTCCTCACTTCTACTGTTCACCTGGTAACATGTCCCGTGTGCATCAAACAATTAGGGGAACACACTCTCCTCACTTATACTGTTCACCTGGTTACATGTCCCGTGTGTATTAAACAATCTGGGGAACACACTCTCCTCACTTCTACTGCTCATCTGGTAACATGTCCTGTCTATATTAAACCATCAGGGGAACACACTCTCCTCACTGATACTCTTCACCTGGTAACATGTCCCATGTGTATTGAACCATCAGGGCAACACACTCTCCTCACTTATACTGTTCACCTGGTAACATGTCCCGTGTATATTAAACAATCAGGGGAACACACTCTCCCCACATATACTGTTCACCTGGTGACATGTCCCGTGTCTATTAGACAATCAGGGGAACACACTCTCCTCACTTATAATGTTCACCTGGTAACATGTCCCGTGTGTATGAAACCATCAGGGGAACACACTCTCTGCAATTATACTGTTGACCTGGTAACATGTTCCGTGTGTATTAAACCATCCGGGGAACACACTCTCCTCACTTATACTGTTCACCTGGTAACATGTCCTGTGTGTATTAAACCATCAGGGGAACACACTCTCCCCACTTATACCGTTCACCTGGTGACATGTCCCGTGTCTATTAGACAATCAGGGGAACACACACTCCCCACTTATACTGTTCACCTGGTAACATGTCCCGTGTATATTAAACAATCAGGGGAACACACTCGCCCCACTTATCCTGTTCACCTGATAACATGTCCTGTGTGTATTAAACCATCAGGGGAACACAGTCTCCTCACTTATACTGTTCACCTGGTAACATGTCCCATGCATATTAAACCCTCATGGGAACACACTCTCCTCAATTATACTTTTCACCTGGTAACATGTCCCGTCTGAATTAAACCATCAGGGGAACACACTCTCCACACTTATAATGTTCACCTGGTGACATGTCCCGTGTATATTAAGCCATCAGTGGAACACACTCTCCTCTCTTATAATGTTCATCTGGTAACATGTCCCGTGTGTATTAAACCATCAGGGGAACACACTCTCCTAACTTATACTGTTCACCTGGTAACATGTCCCAAGTACATTAAACCCTCAGGGGAACACACTCTCCTCAATTATACTTTTCACCTGGTAACATGTCCCGTGTGTATTAAACCATCAGGGGAACATACTCTCCTCACTTAAAGAGTTCACCTGGTAACATGTCCCGTGTGTATTAAACCATCACGGGAACACATTCTCCTCACTTATACTGTTCACCTGGTAACATGTCCTGTGTATATTAAACCATTAGGGGAACATACTATCCTCACTTATACTGTTCACCTGATAACATGTCCTGTGTATATTAAACCATCAGGGGAACACACTCTCCTCAGTTATACTGTTCACCTGGTAACATGTCCGGTGTGTATTAAACCATCAGGGGAAGACACTCTCCTCACTTATACTGTTCACCTGGGAACATGTCCCGTGTGTATTAAACAATCAGGGGAACAAACTCTCCTCAGTTATACTGTTCACCTGGTAACATGTCCGGTGGGTATTAAACCATCAAGGGAACACACTCTTCTCACTTATACTGTTCACCTGGGAACATGTCCCGTGTGTATTAAACAATCAGTGGAACACACTCTCCTCACTTATACTGTTCACCTGGTAACAAGTTCCGTGTGCATTAAACTATCAGGGGAACACACTCTCCTCACTTATACTGTTCACCTGGTAACATGTCCTGTGTGTATTAAAGCATCAGGGGAACACACTCTCCTCACTTATACTGTTCACCTGGTAACATGTCCCGTGTATATTAAACCATCAGAGGAACATACCCTCCTCACTTATACTGTTCACCTGGTAACATGTCCTTTGTATATTAAACCATCAGGGGAACACACTCTCCTCACTTATACTGTTCACCTGGTACCATGTCCCGTGTGTATTAATCCATCAGAGGAACATACTCTCCTCACTTATACTGTTCACCTGGTAACATGTCCTGTGTATATTAAACCATCAGGGGAACACACTCTCCTCACTTATACTGCTCACCTGGTAACATGTCCTTTGTATATTAAACCATCAGGGGAACACACGCTCCTCACATATATTGTTCACCTGGTAACATGTCCTGTGTGTATTAAACCATCAGGGGAACACACTCTCCACACTTATAATGTTCACCTGGTAACATGTCCCGTGTATATTAAACCATCAGGGGAACACACTCTCCACACTTATAATGTTCATCTGGTAACATTTCCCGTCTGTATTAAACCATCAGGGGAACACACTCTCCACACTTATAATGTTCACCTGGTAACATGTCCCGTGTATATTCAGCCATCAGTGGAACACACTTTCCTCACTTATAGAGTTCACGTGGTAACATGTCCCTTGTATATAAAATCATCAGGGGAACACACACACCTCACTTATACCGTTCACCTGGTAACATGTCCCGTGTATGTTAAACCATCAGGGGAACACAATCTCCTCACTTATAGAGTTCACCTGGTGACATGTCCCATGTATGTTAAACCATCAGGGGAACACAATCTCCTCACTTATTCTGATCACCTGGGAACATGTCCTGTGTATGTTAAACCATCAGCGGAACACATTCTCCTCACTTATAGAGTTCACCTGGTGACATGTCCCGTGTATGTTAAACCATCAGGGGAACACAATCTCCTCACTTATACTGATCACCTGGGAACGTGTCCTGTGTATATTAAACCATCAAGGGAACACACTCTCCTCACTTATACTGTTCACCTGGTGACATGTCCCGTGTGCATCAAACAATCAGGGGAACACACTCTCCTCACTTATACTGCTCACCTGGTAACATGTCCCGTTTGTTTTAAACCATCAGGGGAAGACACTCTCCTCACTTATCGAGTTCACCTGGTAACATGTCCGGTGTGTATTAAACCATCAGGGGAACACATTCTCCTCACTTATAGAGTTCAGCTGGTGACATGTCCCGTGTATGTTAAACCATCAGGGGAACACAATCTCCTCACTTATACTGATCACCTGGGAACGTGTCCTGTGTATATTAAACCATCAAGGGAACACACTCTCCTCACTTATACTGTTCACCTGGTGACATGTCCCGTGTGCATCAAACAATCAGGGGAACACACTCTCCACACTTATACTGTTCACCTGGTTCCATGTCCCGTGTGTATTAAACCATCAGAGGAACATACTCTCCTCACTTATACTCTACACCTTGTTCCATGTCATGTGTATATTAAACAATCAGGGGAACACACTCTCCTCACTTATACTGTTCACCTGGTAACATGTCCTGTGTATAATAAACCATCAGGGGAACACATTCTCCTCACTTCTCCTGTTCACCTGGTAACATGTCAACTGTGCATTAAACCATCAGGGGAACACACTCTCCTCACTTATCCTGTTCACCTGGTAACATGTCCCGTGTGTATGAAACAATCAGGGGAACACATTCTCCTCAATTACACTGTTCAACTGGTAACATGTCCCGTGTGTATTAAACAATCAGGGGAGCACACTCTCCTCACTTATACTGTTCACCTGGTAACATGTCCCGTGTATATTAAACCATCAGGGGAACACACTCTCCTCACTCATACTGTTAACCTGCTAACATGTCCTGTGTGCATTAAACTATCAGGGGAACACACTCTCCTCACTTATACTGTTCACCTGGTAACATGTCCCGTGTGTATTAAACCATCAGAGGAACATACTCTCCTCACTTATTGAGTTCACCTGGTAACATATCCCGTGTGTATTAAACAATCAGGGGAACACATTCTCCTCACTTATACTGCTCACCTGGTAACATGTCCTGTGTGTATTAAACAATGAGGGGAACACACTCTCCTCACTTATACTGTTCACCTGGTAACATGTCCTGTGTGCATCAAACAATCAGGGGAACACACTTTCCTCACTTACACTGTTCACCTGGTAACATGTCCCTTTTGTATTAAACCATCGGGGGAAGACACTCTCATCACTTGTCGAGTTCACCTGTTAACATGTCCCATGTATATTAAATCCTCAGGGTAACACACTCTCCTCACTTATACTGTTCACCTGGGAACATGTCCTGTGTATATTAAACCATCAGGGGAACACACTCTCCTCACTTATACTGTTCACCTGGTAACATGTCCTGTGTATATTAAACCATCAGGGGAATACACTCTCCTCACTTATACTGTTCACCTGGTATCATGTCCCGTGTGCATTAAACAATCAGGGGAACACACTCTCCTCAGTGATACTGTTCAACTGGTAATATGTCCCGTGTATATTAAACCATCAGGGGAACACACTCACCTCACTTATACTGTTCACCTGGTAACATGTCCCGTGTATATTAAACCATCAGGGGAACACACTCTGCTCACTTATACTGTTCACCTGGTAACATGTCCCGTGTGCATTAAACAATCAGGGGAATACACTCTCCTCACTTATACTGTTCACCTGGTAACATGTCCAGTGTATATTAAACCATCAGGGGAACACACTCTCCTCACTTATACTGTTCACCTGGTATCATGTCCCGTGTGCATTAAACAATCAGGGGAACACACTCTCCTCACTTATACTGTTCACCTGGTAACATGTCCCTTTGTATTAAACCATCAGGGGAAGAAACTCTCCTCACTTATCGAGTTCACCTGTTAACATGTCCCATGTATATGAAATCCTCAGGGGAACACACTCTCCTCACTTATACTGTTCACCTGGTAACATGTCCTGTGTATATTAAACCATCAGGGGAACACACTCTCCTCACTTATACTGTTCACCTGGTAACATGTCCTGTGTATATTAAACCATCAGGGGAACACACTCTCCTCACTTATACTGTTCACCTGGTATCATGTCCCGTGTGCATTAAACAATCAGGGGAACACACTCTCCTCAGTGATACTGTTCAACTTGTAACATGTCCCGTGTATATTAAACCATCAGGGGAACACACTCACCTCACTTATACTGTTCACCTGGTAACATGTCCCGTGTATATTAAACCATCAGGGGAACACACTCTCCTCACTTATACTGTTCACCTGGTGACATGTCCCGTGTGCATTAAACAATCAGGGGAATACACTCTCCTCACTTGTACTGTTCACCTGGTAACATGTCCAGTGTATATTAAACCATCAGGGGAACACACTCTCCTCACTTATACTGTTCAACTGGTAACATGTCCCGTGTATATTAAACCATCAAGGGAACACACTCACCTCACTTATACTGTTCACCTGGTAACATGTCCCGTGTCTATTAAACCATCAGGGGAACACACTCACCTCACTTATACTGTTCACCTGGTAACATGTCCTATGTATATTATCCCATCAGGGGAACACACTCTCCTCAGTTACACTGTTCCCCTGGTAACATGTCCCGTGTGCATTAAACAATCAGGGGAACATACTCTCCTCACTTGTACTGTTCACCTGGTAACATGTCCTGTGTATATTAAACCATCATGGGAACACACTCTCCTCACTTATATTGTTCACCTGGTGACATGTCCATGTATATAAAATCATCAGGGGAACACACTCTCCTCAAGAATACTGTTCACCTGGTAACATGTCCCGTGTATGCTAAACCATCAGGGGAACACACTCTCCTCACTTATAGAGTTCACCTGGTGAGATATCCCGTGTGTGTTCAACAATCAGGGGAACACACACTCCTCACTTAAACAGTTCACCTGGTAACATGTCCCGTGTGCATTAAACAATCAGGGGAACATACTCTCCTCACTTCTACTGTTCACCTGGTAACATGTCCCGTGTGCATCAAACAATTAGGGGAACACACTCTCCTCACTTATACTGTTCACCTGGTTACATGTCCCGTGTGTATTAAACAATCTCGGGAACACACTCTCCTCACTTCTACTGCTCACCTGGTAACATGTCATGTCTATATTAAACCATCAGGGGAACACACTCTCCTCACTGATACTCTTCACCTGGTAACATGTCCCATGTGTATTGAACCATCAGGGGAACACACTCTCCTCACTTATACTGTTCACCTGGTAACATGTCCCGTGTATATTAAACAATCAGGGGAACACACTCTCCCCACATATACTGTTCACCTGGTGACATGTCCCGTGTCTATTAGACAATCAGGGGAACACACTCTCCTCACTTATAATGTTCACCTGGTAACATGTCCCGTGAGTATGAAACCATCAGGGGAACACACTCTCCGCAATTATACTGTTGACCTGGTAACATGTTCCGTGTGTATTAAACCATCCGGGGAACACACTCTCCTCACTTATACTGTTCACCTGGTAACATGTCCTGTGTGTATTAAACCATCAGGGGAACACACTCTCCCCACTTATACCGTTCACCTGGTGACATGTCCCGTGTCTATTAGACAATCAGGGGAACACACTCTCCCCACTTATACTGTTCACCTGGTAACATGTCCCGTGTATATTAAACATTCAGGGGAACACACTCGCCCCACTTATCAGTTCACCTGATAACATGTCCTGTGTGTATTAAACCATCAGGGGAACACAGTCTCCTCACTTATACTGTTCACCTGGTAACATGTCCCGTGTGTATTAAACATACTTGGGAAGACACTCTGCTCACTTATTGACTTCACCTGGTAACATGTCCCATGTATATTAAACCGTGAGGGGAAAACACTCTCCTCACTTATACTGTTCACCCCCTAACATGTCCCGTGTGTATTAAACAATCAGGGGAACACACTCGCCTCACTTACACTGTTCACCTGGTAACATGTCCCGTGTGTATTAAACAATCAGGGGAACACACTCTGCTCACTTATACTGTTCACCTGGTGACATGTCCCTTGTATGTTAAACCATCAGGGGGACACTCTCTCCTCACTTATGGAGTTCACCTGTTGACATGTCCCGTGTATGTTAAACCATCAGGGGAGCTCACTCTCCTCACTTATACTGTTCACCTGTTAACATGTCCCGTGTGCATTAAACAATCAGGGGAACACACTCTCCTCACTTATGCGGTTCACCTGGTAACATGTCCCGTGTATATTCTACCATTAGGGGAACACACTCTCCTCACTTATACTGTTCATCTGGTCACATGTCCCGTGTGTATTAAACCATCAGTGAACACAATCTCCTCACTTATACTGATCACCTGGTAACATGACCCGTGCGCATTAAACAATCAGGGGAACATACTCTCCTCACTTATACTGCTCACATGGTAACATGTCCTGTGCATATTAAACCATCAAGGGAACACACTCTCCTTACTTATGCTGTTCACCTGGTTACATGTCCCGCGTGCATCAAACAATCAGGGGAAGACACTCTCCTCACTTATGCGGTTCACCTGGTAACATGTCCCATGTATATTAAATCCTCAGGGGAACACACTCTCCTCACTTATACTGTTCACCTGGTAACATGTCCTGTGTATATTAAATCATCAGGGGAACACACTCTCCTCACTTATACTGTTCACCTTGTAACATGTCCTGTGTATATTAAACCATCAGGGGAACACACTCTCCTCACTTATACTGTTCACCTGGTATCATGTCCCGTGTGCATTAAACAATCAGGGGAACACACTCTCCTCAGTGATACTGTTCACCTGGTAACATGTCCTGTGTATATTAAACCATCAGGGGAACACACTCTCCTCACTTATACTGTTCACCTGGTAACATGTCCTGTGTATATTAAACCATCAGGGGAACACACTCTCCTCACTTATACTGCTCACCTGGTATCATGTCCCGTGTGCATTAAACAATCAGGGGAACACACTCTCCTCAGTGATACTGTTCAACTGGTAACATGTCCCGTGTATATTAAACCATCAGGGGAACACACTCACCTCACTTATACTGTTCACCTGGTAACATGTCCCGTGTATATTACACCATCAGGGGAACACACTCTCCTCACTTCTACTGTTCACCTGGTGACATGTCCCGTGTGCATTAAACAATCAGGGGAATACACTCTCCTCACTTATACTGTTCACCTGGTAACATGTCCAGTGTATATTAAACCATCAGGGGAACACACTCTCCTCATTTATACTGTTCAACTGGTAACATGTCCCGTGTATATTAAACCATCAGGGGAACACACTCACCTCACTTATACTGTTCACCTGGTAACATGTCCCGTGTCTATTAAACCATCAGGGGAACACACTCACCTCACTTATACTGTTCACCTGGTAACATGTCCTATGTATATTATCCCATCAGGGGAACACACTCTCCTCACTTATACTGTTCACCTGGTAACATGTCCCGTTTTCATTAAACAATCAGGGGAACATACTCTCCTCACTTGTACTGTTCACCTGGTAACATGTCCTGTGTATATTAAACCATCATGGGAACACACTCTCCTCACTTATATTGTTCACCTGGTGACATGTCCATGTATATAAAATCATCAGGGGAACACACTCTCCTCAAGAATACTGTTCACCTGGTAACATGTCCCGTGTATGTTAAACCATCAGGGGAACACACTCTCCTCACTTATAGAGTTCACCTGGTGCGATATCCCGTGTGTGTTCAACAATCAGGGGAACACACTCTCCTCACTTAAACAGTTCACCTGGTAACATGTCCCGTGTGCATTAAACCATCAGGGGAACACACTCACCTCACTTATACTGTTCACCTGGTAACATGTCCCGTGTATATTAAACCATCAGGGGATCACACTCTGCTCACTTATACTGTTCACCTGGTAACATGTCCCGTGTGCATTAAACAATCAGGGGAATACACTCTCCTCACTTATACTGTTCACCTGGTAACATGTCCAGTGTATATTAAACCATCAGGGGAACACACTCTCCTCACTTATACTGTTCACCTGGTATCATGTCCCGTGTGCATTAAACAATCAGGGGAACACACTCTCCTCACTTATACTGTTCACCTGGTAACATGTCCCTTTGTATTAAACCATCAGGGGAAGAAACTCTCCTCACTTATCGAGTTCACCTGTTAACATGTCCCATGTATATGAAATCCTCAGGGGAACACACTCTCCTCACTTATACTGTTCACCTGGTAACATGTCCTGTGTATATTAAACCATCAGGGGAACACACTCTCCTCACTTATACTGTTCACCTGGTAACATGTCCTGTGTATATTAAACCATCAGGGGAACACACTCTCCTCACTTATACTGTTCACCTGGTATCATGTCCCGTGTGCATTAAACAATCAGGGGAACACACTCTCCTCAGTGATACTGTTCAACTTGTAACATGTCCCGTGTATATTAAACCATCAGGGGAACACACTCACCTCACTTATACTGTTCACCTGGTAACATGTCCCGTGTATATTAAACCATCAGGGGAACACACTCTCCTCACTTATACTGTTCACCTGGTGACATGTCCCGTGTGCATTAAAAAATCAGGGGAATACACTCTCCTCACTTGTACTGTTCACCTGGTAACATGTCCAGTGTATATTAAACCATCAGGGGAACACACTCTCCTCACTTATACTGTTCAACTGGTAACATGTCCCGTGTATATTAAACCATCAGGGGAACACACTCACCTCACTTATACTGTTCACCTGGTAACATGTCACGTGTCTATTAAACCATCAGGGGAACACACTCACCTCACTTATACTGTTCACCTGGTAACATGTCCTATGTATATTATCCCATCAGGGGAACACACTCTCCTCACTTATACTGTTCCCCTGGTAACATGTCCCGTGTGCATTAAACAATCAGGGGAACATACTCTCCTCACTTGTACTGTTCACCTGGTAACATGTCCTGTGTATGTTAAACCATCATGGGAACACACTCTCCTCACTTATATTGTTCACCTGGTGACATGTCCATGTATATAAAATCATCAGGGGAACACACTCTCCTCAAGAATACTGTTCACCTGGTAACATGTCCCGTGTATGCTAAACCATCAGGGGAACACACTCTCCTCACTTATAGAGTTCACCTGGTGAGATATCCCGTGTGTGTTCAACAATCAGGGGAACACACACTCCTCACTTAAACAGTTCACCTGGTAACATGTCCCGTGTGCATTAAACAATCAGGGGAACATACTCTCCTCACTTCTACTGTTCACCTGGTAACATGTCCCGTGTGCATCAAACAATTAGGGGAACACACTCTCCTCACTTATACTGTTCACCTGGTTACATGCCCCGTGTGTATTAAACAATCTGGGGAACACACTCTCCTCACTTCTACTGCTCACCTGGTAACATGTCATGTCTATATTAAACCATCAGGGGAACACACTCTCCTCACTGATACTCTTCACCTGGTAACATGTCCCATGTGTATTGAACCATCAGGGGAACACACTCTCCTCACTTATACTGTTCACCTGGTAACATGTCCCGTGTATATTAAACAATCAGGGGAACACACTCTCCCCACATATACTGTTCACCTGGTGACATGTCCCGTGTCTATTAGACAATCAGGGGAACACACTCTCCTCACTTATAATGTTCACCTGGTAACATGTCCCGTGTGTATGAAACCATCAGGGGAACACACTCTCTGCAATTATACTGTTGACCTGGTAACATGTTCCGTGTGTATTAAACCATCCGGGGAACACACTCTCCTCACTTATACTGTTCACCTGGTAACATGTCCTGTGTGTATTAAACCATCAGGGGAACACACTCTCCCCACTTATACCGTTCACCTGGTGACATGTCCCGTGTCTATTAGACAATCAGGGGAACACACTCTCCCCACTTATACTGTTCACCTGGTAACATGTCCCGTGTATGTTAAACAATCAGGGGAACACACTCGCCCCACTTATCAGTTCACCTGATAACATGTCCTGTGTGTATTAAACCATCAGGGGAACACAGTCTCCTCACTTATACTGTTCACCTGGTAACATGTCCCGTGTGTATTAAACATACTTGGGAAGACACTCTGCTCACTTATTGACTTCACCTGGTAACATGTCCCATGTATATTAAACCGTGAGGGGAAAACACTCTCCTCACTTATACTGTTCACCCCCTAACATGTCCCGTGTGTATTAAACAATCAGGGGAACACACTCGCCTCACTTACACTGTTCACCTGGTAACATGTCTCGTGTGTATTAAACAATCAGGGGAACACACTCTGCTCACTTATACTGTTCACCTGGTGACATGTCCCTTGTATGTTAAACCATCAGGGGGACACTCTCTCCTCACTTATGGAGTTCACCTGTTGACATGTCCCGTGTATGTTAAACCATCAGGGGAGCTCACTCTCCTCACTTATACTGTTCACCTGGTAACATGTCCCGTGTGCATTAAACAATCAGGGGAACACACTCTCCTCACTTATGCGGTTCACCTGGTAACATGTCCCGTGTATATTCTACCATTAGGGGAACACACTCTCCTCACTTATACTGTTCATCTGGTCACATGTCCCGTGTGTATTAAACCATCAGTGAACACAATCTCCTCACTTATACTGATCACCTGGTAACATGACCCGTGCGCATTAAACAATCAGGGGAACATACTCTCCTCACTTATACTGCTCACATGGTAACATGTCCTGTGCATATTAAACCATCAAGGGAACACACTCTCCTTACTTATGCTGTTCACCTGGTTACATGTCCCGCGTGCATCAAACAATCAGGGGAAGACACTCTCCTCACTTATGCGGTTCACCTGGTAACATGTCCCATGTATATTAAATCCTCAGGGGAACACACTCTCCTCACTTATACTGTTCACCTGGTAACATGTCCTGTGTATATTAAACCATCAGGGGAACACACTCTCCTCACTTATACTGTTCACCTGGTAACATGTCCTGTGTATATTAAACCATCAGGGGAACACACTCTCCTCACTTATACTGTTCACCTGGTATCATGTCCCGTGTGCATTAAACAATCAGGGGAACACACTCTCCTCAGTGATACTGTTCAACTGGTAATATGTCCCGTGTATATTAAACCATCAGGGGAACACACTCACCTCACTTATACTGTTCACCTGGTAACATGTCCCGTGTATATTAAACCATCAGGGGAACACACTCTGCTCACTTATACTGTTCACCTGGTAACAAGTCCCGTGTGCATTAAACAATCAGGGGAATACACTCTCCTCACTTATACTGTTCACCTGGTAACATTTCAAGTGTATATTAAACCATCAGGGGAACACACTCTCCTCACTTATACTATTCACCTGGTATCATGTCCCGTGTGCATTAAACAATCAGGGGAACACACTCTCCTCACTTATACTGTTCACCTGGTAACATGTCCCGTTTGTATTAAACCATCAGGGGAAGAAACTCTCCTCACTTATCGAGTTCACCTGTTAACATGTCCCATGTATATGAAATCCTCAGGGGAACACACTCTCCTCACTTATACTGTTCACCTGGTAACATGTCCTGTGTATATTAAACCATCAGGGGAACACACTCTCCTCACTTATACTGTTCACCTGGTAACATGTCCTGTGTATATTAAACCATCAGGGGAACACACTCTCCTCACTTATACTGCTCACCTGGTATCATGTCCCGTGTGCATTAAACAATCAGGGGAACACACTCTCCTCAGTGATACTGTTCAACTGGTGACATGTCCCGTGTGCATTAAACAATCAGGGGAATACACTCTCCTCACTTATACTGTTCACCTGGTAACATGTCCAGTGTATATTAAACCATCAGGGGAACACACTCTCCTCATTTATACTGTTCAACTGGTAACATGTCCCGTGTATATTAAACCATCAGGGGAACACACTCACCTCACTTATACTGTTCACCTGGTAACATGTCCCGTGTCTATTAAACCATCAGGGGAACACACTCACCTCACTTATACTGTTCACCTGGTAACATGTCCTATGCATATTATCCCATCAGGGGAACACACTCTCCTCACTTATACTGTTCACCTGGTAACATGTCCCGTTTTCATTAAACAATCAGGGGAACATACTCTCCTCACTTGTACTGTTCACCTGGTAACATGTCCTGTGTATATTAAACCATCATGGGAACACACTCTCCTCACTTATATTGTTCACCTGGTGACATGTCCATGTATATAAAATCATCAGGGGAACACACTCTCCTCAAGAATACTGTTCAGCTGGTAACATGTCCCGTGTATGTTAAACCATCAGGGGAACACACTCTCCTCACTTATAGAGTTCACCTGGTGAGATATCCCGTGTGTGTTCAACAATCAGGGGAACACACTCTCCTCACTTAAACAGTTCACCTGGTAACATGTCCCGTTTGCATTAAACAATCAGGGGAACATACTCTCCTCACTTCTACTGTTCACCTGGTAACATGTCCCGTGTGCATCAAACAATTAGGGGAACACACTCTCCTCACTTATACTGTTCACCTGGTTACATGTCCCGTCTGTATTAAGCAATCTGGGGAACACACTCTGATCACTTCTACTGCTCACCTGGTAACATGTCCTGTCTATATTAAACCATCAGAGGAACACACTCTCCTCACTGATACTCTTCACCTGGTAACATGTCCCATGTGTATTGAACCATCAGGGGAACACACTCTCCTCACTTATACTGTTCACCTGGTAACATGTCCCGTGTATATTAAACAATCAGGGCAACACACTCTCCCCACATATACTGTTCACCTGGGGACATGTCCCGTGTCTATTAGACAATCAGGGGAACACACTCTCCTCACTTATAATGTTCACCTGGTAACATGTCCCGTGTGTATGAAACCATCAGGGGAACACGCTCTCTGCAATTATACTGTTGACCTGGTAACATGTTCCGTGTGTATTAAACCATCCGGGGAACACACTCTCCTCACTTATACTGTTCACCTGGGAACATGTCCTGTGTGTATTAAACCATCAGGGGAACACACTCTCCCCACTTATACCGTTCACCTGGTGACATGTCCCGTGTCTATTAGACAATCAGGGGAACACACTCTCCCCACTTATACTGTTCACCTGGTAACATGTCCCGTGTATATTAAACAATCAGGGGAACACACTCGCCCCACTTATCCTGTTCACCTGATAACATGTCCTGTGTGTATTAAACCATCTGGGGAACACAGTCTCCTCACTTATACTGTTCACCTGGTAACATGTCCCGTGTGTATTATACATACTTGGGAAGACACTCTGCTCACTTATTGACTTCACCTGGTAACATGTCCCATGTATATTAAACCCTGAGGGGAAAACACTCTCCTCACTTATACTGTTCACCCCCTAACATGTCCCGTGTGTATTAAACAATCAGGGGAACACACTCGCCTCACTTACACTTTTCACCTGGTAACATGTCCCGTGTGTATTAAACAATCAGGGGAACACACTCTGCTCACTTATACTGTTCACCTGGTGACATGTCCCTTGTATGTTAAACCATCAGGGGGACACACTCTCCTCACTTATGGAGTTCACCTGGTGACATGTCCCGTGTATGTTAAACCATCAGGGGAGCACACTCTCCTCACTTATACTGTTCACCTGGTAACATGTCCCGTGTGCATTAAACAATCAGGGGAACACACTCTCCTCACTTATGCGGTTCACCTGGTAACATGTCCCGTGTATATTCAACCATTAGGGGAACACACTCTCCTCACTTATACTGTTCATCTGG
The DNA here is from genome assembly GCF_036365525.1 of Heterodontus francisci. Lineage (NCBI taxonomy): Eukaryota > Metazoa > Chordata > Chondrichthyes > Heterodontiformes > Heterodontidae > Heterodontus > Heterodontus francisci. The sequence continues at coordinate 7,026,329 of NW_027141820.1, forward strand.
TCACATGTCCCGTGTGTATTAAACCATCAGTGAACACAATCTCCTCACTTATACTGATCACCTGGTAACATGACCCGTGCGCATTAAACAATCAGGGGAACATTACTCTCGTCACTTATACTGCTCACATGGTAACATGTCCTGTGCATATTAAACCATCAAGGGAACACACTCTCCTTACTTATGCTGTTCACCTGGTTACATGTCCCGTGTGCATCAAACAATCAGGGGAAGACACTCTCCTCACTTATCGAGTTCACCTGGTAACATGTCCCATGTAAACTAAACCCTCAGGGAACACACTCTGCTCACTTATACTGCTCACCTGGTAACATGCCCCGTGTATCTTCAAAATCAGGGGAACACACTCTCCTCACTTATACTGCTCTCCTGGTAACATGTCCTGTGTGTATGAAACTATCAGGGGAACACACTCTCCTCACTTATACTGTCACCTGGTAACATGTCCCGTGTATATTAAACCATCAGGCAAACACACTCTCCTCACTTATACTGTTCACATGGTAACATGTCCCGTCTGTATTAAACCATCAGGAGAACACACTCTCCACACTTATACTTTTCACCTGCTAACATGTCCAGTCTGTATTAAACCATCAGGAGAACACACTCTCCACACATATAATGTTCACCTGGTAACATGTCCCGTGGGTATTAAACGATCAGTGGAACATACTCTCCTCAGTTATAATGTTCATCTGGTAACATGTCCCGTGTGTGTTAAACCATCAGGGGAACAAACTCTCCTCACTTATACTGTTCACCTGGTAACATGTCCCATGTATATTAAACCCTCAGGGGAACACACTCTCCTCAATTATACTTTTCACCTGGTAACATGTCCCGTGTGTATTAAACCATGAGGGGAACACACTCTCCACACTTATAATGTTCACCTGGTAACATGTCCCGTCTGAATTAAACCATCAGGGGAACACACTATCCACACTTATAATGTTCACCTGGTGACATGTCCCGTGTATATTAAGCCATCAGTGGAACACACTCTCCTCTCTTATAATGTTCATCTGGTAACATGTCCCGTGTGTATTAAACCATCAGGGGAACACACTCTCCTCACTTATACTGTTCATCTGGTAACATGTCCCATGTATATTAAACCCTCAGGGGAACACACTCTCCTCAATTATACTTTTCACCTGGTAACATGTCCCGTGTGTATTAAACCATCAGGGGAACATACTCTCCTCACTTAAAGAGTTCACCTGGTAACATGTCCCGTGTGTATTAAACCATCAGGGGAACACATTCTCCACACTTATACTGTTCACCTGGTAACATGTCCCGTCTGTATTAAACCATCAGGGGAACACACTCTCCACACTTATAATGTTCACCTGGTAACATGTCCCGTCTGTATTAAACCATCAGGGGAACACACTCTCCACACTTATAATGTTCACCTGGTAACATGTCCTGTGTATATTAAGCCATCAGTGGAACACACTTTCCTCACTTATAGAGTTCACGTGGTAACATGTCCCGTGTGTATTAAACAATTAGGGGAACACACTCTCCTCACTTATATTGTTCACCTGGTGACATGTCCCATGTATATAAAATCATCAGGGGAACACACTCTCCTCACTTATAGAGTTCACCTGGTGACATGTCCTGTGCATATTAAACCATCAAGGGAACACACTGTCCTCACTTATACTGTTCACCTGGTTACATGTACCGTGTGCATCAAACAATCAGCTGAACACACTCTCCTCACTTATACTGTTCACCTGGTAACATGTCCCGTTTGTATTAAACCATCAGGGGAAGACACTCTCCTCACTTATCGAGTTCACCTGGTAACATGTCCCAGGTATATTAAACCCTCAGGGGAACACACTCTGCTCACTTATACTGTTCACCTGGTAACATGTCCTGCGTGTATTAAACAATCAGCGGAACACACTCTCCTCACTTATACTGTTCACCTGGTAACATGTCCCTTGTATGTTAAACCATCAGGGGGACACACTCTCCTCACTTATACTGTTCACCTGGTAACATGTCCCGTGTGTATTAAACCATCAGGGGAACACACTCTCCTCACTTACACTGTTCACCTGGTAACATGTCCCGTGTGTATTAAACCATCAGGGCAACACACTCTCCTCACTCACACTGTTCACCTGGTAACATGTCCTGTGTATATTAACCCATCAGGGGAACACACTCTACTCACTTATACTGTTCACCTGGTAACATGTCCCGTGTGTATTAAAACAGCAGGGGAAAACACTCTCCTCACTTACACCGTTCACCTGGTAACATGTCCCGTGTGTATTAAACAATCAGGGGAACACACTCTGCTCACTTATACTGTTCACCTGGTAACATGTCCTTTGTATGTTAAACCATCAGGGGGACACACTCTCCTCACTTATGGAGTTCACCTGGTGACATGTCCCGTGTATGTTAAACCATCAGGGGAGCACACTCTCCTCACTTATACTGTTCACCTGGTAACATGTCCCGTGTGTATTAAACAATCAGGGGAACACACTCTCCTCACTTATGCGGTTCACCTGGTAACATGTCCCGTGTATATTCAACCGGTAGGGGAACACTCTCCCCTCACTTATACAGTTCATCTGGTCACATGTCCCGTGTGTATTAAACCATCAGTGAACACAATCTCCTCACTTATACTGATCACCTGGTAACATGTCCCGTGTGCATTAAACAATCAGGGGAACATACTCTCCTCACTTATACTGTTCACATGGTAACATGTCCTGTGCATATTAAACCATCAAGGGAACACACTATCCTTACTTATACTGTTCACCTGGTTACATGTCCTGTGTATAATAAACCATCAGGGGAACACATTCTCCTCACTTCTCCTGTTCACCTGGTAACATGTCAACTGTGCATTAAACCATCAGGGGAACACACTCTCCTCACTTATCCTGTTCACCTGGTAACATGTCCCGTGTGTATGAAACAATCAGGGGAACACACTCTCCTCAATTACACTGTTCAACTGGTAACATGTCCCGTTTGTATTAAACCATCAGGGGAAGACACTCTCCTCACTTATCGAGTTCACCTGGTAACATGTCCCATGTAAACTAAACCCTCAGGGGAACACACTCTGCTCACTTATACTGATCACCTGGTAACATGTCCCGTGTATCTTCAACATCAGGGGAACACACTCTCCTCACTTATACTGCTCACCTGGTAACATGTCTTGTGTGTATTAAACAATCAGGGGAACACACTCTCCTCACTTATACTGCTCACCTGGTAACATGTCCTGTGTGCATGAAACAATCAGGGGAACACAATCTCCTCACTGATACTGCTCACCTGGTAACATCTCCCGTGTATATTAAACCATCAGGGGAACACACTCTCCTCACTTATACTGTTCACCTGGTAACATGTCCCGTGTGTATTAAAGCATCAGGGGAATACACTCTGCTCACTTATACTGTTCAAAAGGTAACATGTCATATGTGTATTAAACCATCAGGGGAACGCACTCTCCTCACTTATACTGTTCACCTGGTCACATGTCCCATGTATATTAAACCCTCAGGGGAACACACTCTCCTCAATTATACTTTTCACCTGGTAACATGTCCCGTCTGTATTAAACCATCAGGAGAACACACTCTCCCCACTTATAATGTTCACCTGGTAACCTGTCCCGTGGGTATTAAACGATCAGGGGAACATACTCTCCTCACTTCAAGAATTCACCTGTTAACATGTCCCGTGTGTATTAAACCATCAGGGGAACACTCTCTCCACACTTATACTGTTCACCTGGTAACATGTCCCGTCTGTATTAAACCATCAGGGGAACACACTCTCCACACTTATAATGTTCACCTGGTAACATGTCCCGTCTGTATTAAACCATCAATGGAACACACTCTCCACACTTATAATGTTCACCTGGTAACATGTCCCGTGTATATTAAGCCATCAGTGGTACACACTCTCCACACTTATAATGTTCACCTGGTAACATGTCCGGTGTGTATTAAACAATCAGGGGAACACACTCTCCTCACTTATACTGCTCACCTGGTAACATGTCTTGTGTGTATTAAACAATCAGGGGAACACACCCTCCACACTTATAATGTTCACCTTGTGACATGTCCCGTGTATGTTAAGCCATCAGTGGAACACACTCTCCTCACTTATGGTGTCCACCTGGTAACATGTCCCATGTGTATTAAACAATCAGGGGAACACACTGTCCTCTCTTATACTGTTCACCTGGTAACATGTCCCGTGTGTATTAAACCATCTGGGGAACACACTCTCCTCACCTATACTGTTCACGTGGTAACATGTCCCGTCTGTATTAAACAATCAGGGGAAGACACTCTCCTCACTTATCGAGTTCACCTGGTAACATGTCCCATGTAAACTAAACCCTCAGGGGAACACACTCTGCTCACTTATACTGCTCACCTGGTAACATGTCTTGTGTGTATTAAACAATCAGGGGAACACACTCTCCTCACTTTTCCTGCTCACCTGGTAACATGTCCTGTGTGTATGAAACAATCAGGGGAACACACTCTCGTCACTTATACTGCTCACCTGGTAACATATCCCGTGTATATTAAACCATCAGGGTAACACACTCTCCTCACTTATACTGTTCACCTGGTAACATGTCCCGTGTGTATTAAAGCATCAGGGGAACAGACTCTCCTCACTTATACTGTTCACCAGGTAACATGTCCCGTGTGTATTAAACCATCAGGGGAACGCACTCTCCTCACTTATACTGTTCACCTGGTCACATGTTCCATGTATATTAAACCCTCAGGGGAACACACTCTCCTCAATTATACTTTTCACCTGGTAACATGTCCCGTCTGTATTAAACCATCAGGACAACACACTCTCCACACTTATAATGTTCACCTGGTAACATGTCCCGTGGGTATTAAACGATCAGGGGAACATACTCTCCTCACTTCAAGAGTTCACCTGGTAACATTTCCCGTGTGTATTAAACGATCAGGGGAACACTCTCTCCACACATATACTGTTCACCTGGTAACATGTCCCGTCTGTATTAAACGATCAGGGGAACACACTCTCCACACTTACAATGTTCACCTGGTAACATGCCCGTGTATATTAAGCCATCAGTGGAACATACTCTCCTCACTTAAAATGTTCATCTGGTAACATGTCCCGTGTGTATTAAACCATCAGGGGAACACACTCTCCTCACTTACACAGTTTACCTGGTAACTTGTCCCGTGTATATTAAACCATCAGGGGAACACACGCTCCACACTTATAATGTTCACCTTGTGACATGTCCCGTGTATGTTAAGCCTTCAGTGGAACACACTCTCCTCACTTATAGAGTCCACCTGGTAACATGTCCCATGTGTATTAAACAATCAGGGGAACACACTGTCCTCTCTTATGCTGTTCACCTGGTAACATGTCCCGTGTGTATTAAACCATCAGGGGAACACACTCTCCTCAACTATACTGTTCACCTGGTAACATGCCCCGACTGTATTAAACCATCAGGGGAACAAACTCTCCTCACTTATACTGTTCACCTGGTAACATGTCCCGTGAATATTAAACCATCACGGGAACACACTCTCCTCACTTATAATGTTCAACTGGTAACATGTCCCGTGTATATTAAACCATCAGGGGAACATACTCTCCTCACTTATGGAGTTCACCTGGTGACATGTCCCGTGTGTGTTAAACAATCAGGGGAACACACTCTCCTCCCTTATACTGTTCTCCTGGTGACATGTCCCGCGTATATAAAATCAACAGGGGAACACACTCTCCTCAATTGTACTGTTCACCTGGTAACATGTCCCGTGCGTGTTAAACCATCAGGGGAACACACTCTCCTCACTTATACTGTTCACCTGGTGACATGTCCCGTGCGTATTAAACAATTAGGGGAACACACTCTCCTCACTTCTGCTCTAGAGCTGGTAACATGTCCCGTGTATATTAAACAATCAGGGGAACACACTCTCCTCACTTATACTGTTCACATGGTAACATGTCCCATTCGTATTAAACCATCAGGGGAACACATTCTCCTCACTTATACTGTTCACCAGGTTACATGTCCAGTGTATATTAAACCATCAGGGGAAAACATTCTCCTCACTTATACTTTTCACCTGGTGACATGTTCCATGTGTATTAAACCATCAGGGGAACACACTCTCCTCAATTATACTGTTCACCTGGTGACGTGTCCCGTGTATATTAAACCATGAGGGGAACAGGCTCTCCTCTCGTATGCTGTTCACCTGGCAACATGTCCCGTGTGCATTAAAAAATCAGGGGAACACACTCTCCTCACTTATACTTTTCAACTGGTAACATGTCCCGTGTATATTAAACCATCAGGGGAACACACTCTCCTCACTTAGACGGTTCCCCTGGTGACATGTCCCGTGTGCATTAAACAATCAGTGGAACACACTCTCCTCACTTATACTGTTCACCTGGTAACATGTCCCGTGTATATTAAACCATCAGGGGAACACAGTCTCCTCACTTATACTGTTCACCATGTAACATGTCCTGTGTGCATTAAACCATCAGGGGAACACAGTCTCCTCACTTATACTGTTCATCTGGTGACATGTCCCTTGCGTATTAAACAATCAGGGGAACACACTCTCCTCACTACTACTCTAGAGCTGGTAACATGTCCCATGTATATTAAACCATCAGGGGAACACACTCTCCTCACTTATACAGTTCATCTGGTAACATGTCCAGTGTGTAATAAAAAATCAGGGGAACACACACTCCTCACTTATACTTTTCACCTGGTGACATGTCCCGTGTGTATTAAAGCATCAGGGGAACACACTCTCCTCACTTATACTGTTCACCTGGCAACTTGTCCCGTCGATATTAAACCACCAGGGGAACACACTCTCCTCACTTATACTGCTCATCTGGTAACATGTCCCGTGTTTATTAAACAATCAGGGGAACACACTCTCCTCACTTACACTGTTCACCTGGTAACATGTCCCGTTCGTATTAAAGCATCAGGGGAACACACTCTCCTCACTTATACTGTTCACCTGGCAACATGTCCCGTCGATATTAAACCACCAGGGGAACACACTCTCCTCACTTATACTGCTCATCTGGTAACATGTCCCGTGTTTATTAAACAATCAGGTGAACACATTCCCCTCACATATACTGTTCACCTGGTTACATTTCCTGTGTATATTAAACCATCAGGGGAACACACTCTCCTTACTTATACTGTTCACCTGGTAACATGTACCGTGCGTATTACACCATCAGGGGAACACACTCTACTCACTTATACTGTTCATGTGGTAACATGTCCCATGTATATTAAACAATCAGGGGAACACACTCTGCTTACTTATACTGTTCACCTGGCAACATGTACTGCATAGATTAAACCATCAGGGGAACACACCCTCCTCACTTGTAGAGTTCATCTGGTAACATGTCCCCAGTGTATTAAACCATCAGGGGAACACACTCTGCTCACTTGTACTGTTCACCTGGTAACATGTCCTGTGTGCATTTATCCATCAGGGGAACACAGTCTCCTCACTTATACTGTTCACCTGGTAACATGTCCCGTGCTTATTAAACACTCAGGGGAACACACTCGGCCCACTTATACAGTTCATCTGGTAACATGTCCTGTGTATATTAAACAATCAGGGGAACACACTCTGCTCACTTATACTGTTCACCTGGTAACATGTCCTGTGTGCATTTATCCATCAGGGGAACACACTCTCCTCACTTATACTGTTCACCTGGTAACATGTCCCGTGTATATTAAACCATCAGGGGAACACACTCTCCTCACCTATACTGTTCACCTGGTAACATGTCCCGTTCGTATTAAACCATCAGGGGAACACATTCCCCTCACTTACCCGGTTCACCAGGATACATGTCCCGCGTATATTAAACCATCAGGGGAAAACATTCTCCTCACTTATACTTTTCACCTGGTGACATGTTCCATGTGTATTAAACCATCAGGGGAACACACTCTCCTCACTTATACTGTTCACCTGGTGACGTGTCCCTTGTATGTTAAACCATGAGGGGAACAGACGCTCCTCTCGTATGCTGTTCACCTGGTAACATGTCCCGTGTATATTAAACAATCAGGAGAACACACTCTCCTCACTTATACGGTTCACCTGGTAACATGTCCCGTGTATATTAAACAATCTGGGGAACACACTCTCCTCACTTCTGCTGTTCACCTGGTGACATGTCCCGTGTATATTAAACCATCAGCGGAACACAATCTCCTCACTTATACTGTTCACTTGGGAACATGTCCTGTGCGTCTTTAATCATCAGGGGAACACACTCTCCTCACTTATACTGTTCATCTGGTGACATGTCCCGTGTATATTAAACCATCAGGGGAACACACTCTGCTCACTTATACTGTTCACCTCGTAACATGTCGCGTGTGTGTTAAACCATCAGGGGAACACAATCTCCTCAGTTATACTGTTCACTTGGGAACATGTCCCGTTTATGTTAAACCATCAGGGGAACACACTCTCCTCACTTATACTGTTCACCTGGTAACATGTCCCGTGTGCATTAAACAATCAGGGGAACACACTCTCCTCACTTATACTGTTCTCCTGGTAACATGTCCAGTGTGTGTTGAACAATCAGGGGAAATCTCTCTCCTCACTTATACTGTTCACCTGGTAACATGTCCTGTGTGTATTAAACAATCAGGGGAACACACTCTCCTCACTTATTCTCTTCACCTGGTAACATGTCCTGTGAAGATAAACCCATCAGGGGAACACACTCTCCTCACTTCTACTGTTCACCTGGTAACATGTCCCGTGTGCATTAAAAAATCAGGGGAATACACTCTCCTCACTTATACTTTTCATCTGGTAACGTGTCCTGTGTATATTAAGCCATCAGGGGAACACACTCTCCTCACTTATACTGTTCATCTGGTAACGTGTCCTGTGTATATTAAACAATCAGGGGAACACACTCTCCTCACTTATACTTTTATCTGGTAACGTGTCCTGTGTATATTAAACCATCAGGGGAACACACTCTCCTCACTTATATTGTTCACCTGGTAACATGTCCCGTGTGCATTAAACAATCAGTGGAACACACTCTCCTCACTTATACTGTTCACCTGGTAACATGTCCCGTGTATATTAAACCATCAGGGGAACACACTCTCCTCAATTATAATGTTCACCTGGTAACATGTCCCGTGTATATTAAACAATCAGGGGAACACACTCTCCTCAATTATACTGTTCACCTGGTAACATGTCCCGTGCGTATTAAACAATCAGGGGAACACACTCTCCTCACGTATACTGTACACCTGGTAACATGTCCCGTGCGTATTAAACCATCAGTGGAAAACACTCTCCTCACTATTCTGTTCACATGCTAACATGTCCCGTGTGTATTAAAGTGAGTAGAATGTTTTCCCCTGATGGTTTCATGTACATGGGACATGTTACCAGGTGAACAGTATAAGTGAGGAGAGTGTGTTCCCCTGATTGTTTAATAAACACGGGGCATGTCACCAGGTGAACAGTATAAGTGAGGAGAGTGTTTTCCCCTGATGGTTTAATATACACAGGACATGTTACCAGATGAACAGTATAATTGAGGGGATTGTGTTCCCCTGATGGTTTAATATACACGGGACATGTTACCAGGTGAACAGCAGAAGTGAGGAGTGTGTGTTCCCCTGATTGCTTAATACACTCAGGACAAGTTACCAGGTGAACAGTATAAGTGAGGAGAGTGTGTTCCCTTGATTGTTTAATGCACACGGGACATGTTACCACATGAACAGGATAAGTGAGGAGAGTGTGTTCCCCTGATTTTTTTATGCACACGGGACATGTTACCAGGTGAACAGGATAAGTGAGGAGAGTGTGTTCCCCTGATTGCTTAATGCACACGGGACATGTTACCAGGTGAACAGTAGAAGTGAGGAATGTGTGTTCCCCTGATTGCTTAATACACTCAGGACAAGTTACCAGGTGAACAGTATAAGTGAGGAGAGTGTGTTCCCCTGATTGTTTAATGCACACGGGACATGTTACCACATGAACAGGATAAGTGAGGAGAGTGTGTTCCCCTGATTTTTTTATGCACACGGGACATGTTACCAGGTGAACAGTATAAGAGTGGAGAGTGTGTTCCCCTGATTGTTTAATACACACGGGACATGTTACCAGATGAACAGTATAAGTGAGGAGAGTGTGTTCCCCTGATTGTTTAATGCACACAGGACATGTTACCAGGTGAACAGTGGAAGAGAGGAGAGTGTGTTCCCCTGATGGTTTAATATACACGGGACATGTTACCAGGTGAACAGTAGAAGTGAGGAGAGTGTGTTCCCCTGATGGTTTCATATACATGGCACATGTTACCAGGGGAAAAGTCTAAGTGAGGAGAGTGTGTTCCACTTATGGTGTAATATCGACGGGACATATCACCAGATGAACAGTATAAGTGAGGAGAGTGTGTTCCCCTGATGGTTTAATATACATGGGACACGTTACCAGATGAACAGTATAAGTGAGGAGAGTGTGTTCCCCTGATTTTTTAATGCACACGGGACATGTTACCAGGTGAACAGTATAAGTGAGGAGAGTGTGTTCCCTTGATTGTTTAATAAGCACGGGACATGTTACCAGATGAACAGTATAAGTGAGGAGAGTGTGTTCCCCTAATTGTTTAATACGCACGGGACATGTCACAAGGTAAGCAGTATAAGTGAGGAGAGTGTGTTCCCCTGATTTTTTAATGCACACGGGACATGTTACCAGGTGAACAGTAGAAGGGAGGAGAGTGTGTTCCGCTGATTGTTTTATGCACACGGGACATGTCACCAGGTGAACAGTATAAGTGAGGAGAGTGTGTTCCCCTGATTGTTTAATACGCACGGGACATGTTACCAGGTGAATAGTATAAGTGAGGAGAATGTGTTCCCCTGATTGTTTAATACACACGGGACATGTTACCAGATGAACAGGATAAGTGAAGAGAGTGTGTTCCCCTGATTGTTTAATGCACACGTGACATGTCACCAGGTGAACAGATTAAGTGGGGAGAGTGTCTTCCCCTGATTCTTTGATGCACACAGGACATGTTACAAGGTGAATAGTATACTTGAGAGAGTGTGTTCCCCTGATGGTTTAATATACACGGGACATGTTACCAGGTGAACAGTACAAGTGAGGAGAGTGTGTTCCCCTGATTGTTTAATGCACACGGGACAGGTCACCAGGTGAACAGTATAAGTGAGGAGAGTGTGTTCCCCTGATAGTTTCATATACATGGGACATGTTACCAGGTGAACAGTATAAGTGAAGAGAGTGTGTTCCCCTGATTGTTTAATACGCACGGGACATGTCACCAGGTGAACAGTATAAGTGAGGAGAGTGTGTTCCCCTGAATGTTTAATTCACACGGGACATGTTACCAGGTGAGCAGAATAGTGAGGTAGTGTTTTCCCATGATTGTTTTAAGCCCACAGGACATGTTACCAGGTGAAAAGTATAAGTGAGGAGAGTGTGTTCCCCTGATTGTTTAATACGCACGGGACATGTCACCTGGTGAACAGTATCAGTGAGGAGAGTGTGTTCCCCTGATTGTTTAATACGCAAGGGACATGTTACCAGGTGAAAAGTATAAGTGAGGAGAGTGTGTTCCCCTGATTGTTTAATACGCACGGGACATGTCACCAGGTGAACAGTTAAGTGAGGAGAGTGTGTTCCCCTGATGGTTTAATGCACACGGGTCACGTCACCAGGTGAACAGCATAAGTGAGGAGAGTGTGTTCCCCTGATTGTTTAATACGCACGGGACATGTTACCAGGTGAACAGTAGAAGTGAGGAGAGTGTGTTCCCCTGATGGTTTCATATACATGGGACATGTTACCAGGTGAACAGTGTAAGTGAGGAGAGTGTGTTCCCCTGATTGTTTAATACACACGGGACATGTTACCAGGTGAACAGAATAGTGAGGAGAGTTTTTTCCCCTGATGGTTTAACGTGCACGGGACATGTCACAAGGTGAAATCTATAAGTGAGGAGAGTGTGTTCCCCTGATTGTTTAATGCACACGGGACATGTTACCAGGTGAAATCTATAAGTGAGGAGAGTGAGTTCCCATAATGGTTTAACTTATACGGGACATGTTACCAGGTGAACAGTATAAGTGAGGAGAGTGTGTTCCCCTGATTGTTTTATACACACGGGACATGTTACCAGGTGAACAGTATAAGTGAGGAGTGTGTGTTCCCCCGATTGTTTAATACACACGGGACATGTTACCAGGTGAACAGTATAAGTGAGGAGAGTGTGTTCCCCTGATTGTTTAATACACACAGGACATGTCACCAGGTGAAAAGTATAAGCGAGGAGAGTGTGTTCCCCTGATTGTTTAATACACACGGGACATGTTACGAGGTGAACAGTATAAGTGAGGAGAGTGTGTTCCCCTGATTGTTTAATACACACGGGACATGTTACCAGGTGAACAGTATAAGTGAGGAGAGTGTGTTCCCCTGATTGTTTAATACACACAGGACATGTTACCAGGTGAACAGAATAGTGAGGAGAGTGTGTTCCCATGATGGTTTAATGCACACGGGACATGTTACCAGGTGAACAGTATAAGTGAGGAGAGTGTGTTCCCCTGAATGTTTAATACAGACGGGACATGTTACCAGGTGAACAGTATAAGTGAGGAGAGAGTGCTCCCCTGATTGTTTAATACACACGGGACATGTTACCAGATGAACAGTATAATTGAGGAGAGTGTGTTCCCCTGAATGTTTAATACACACGGGACATGTTACCAGGTGAACAGTATAAGTGAGGAGAGTGTGTTCCCCTGATTGTTTAATGCACACGGGACATGTCACCATTTGAACAGAATAAGTGAGGAGAGTGTGTTCCCCTGATTGTTTAATACACACGGGCCATGTTACCAGATGAACAGTATAAGTGAGGAGAGTGTGTTCCCCTGATGGTTTAATACTGACGGGACATGTCACCAGGTAAACAGCATAAGTGAGGAGAGTGTGTTCCCCTGATTGTTTAATACACACGGGACATGTTACCAGGTGAACAGTATAAGTGAGGAGAGTGTGTTCCCCTGATTGTTTAATACACACGGGACATGTTACCAGGTGAACAGTATAAGTGAGGAGAGTGTGTTCCCCTGATTGTTTAATACACACAGGACATGTTACCAGGTGAACAGAATAGTGAGGAGAGTGTGTTCCCATGATGGTTTAATGCACACGGGACATGTTACCAGGTGAACAGTATAAGTGAGGAGAGTGTGTTCCCCGGAATGTTTAATACACACGGGACATGTTACCAGGTGAACAGTATAAGTGAGGAGAGTGTGTTCCCCTGATTGTTTAATACGCACGGGACATGTCACCTGGTGAACAGTATCAGTGAGGAGAGTGTGTTCCCCTGATTGTTTAATACGCAAGGGACATGTTACCAGGTGAAAAGTATAAGTGAGGAGAGTGTGTTCCCCTGATTGTTTAATACGCACGGGACATGTCACCAGGTGAACAGTTAAGTGAGGAGAGTGTGTTCCCCTGATGGTTTAATGCACACGGGTCACGTCACCAGGTGAACAGCATAAGTGAGGAGAGTGTGTTCCCCTGATTGTTTAATACGCACGGGACATGTTACCAGGTGAACAGTAGAAGTGAGGAGAGTGTGTTCCCCTGATGGTTTCATATACATGGGACATGTTACCAGGTGAACAGTGTAAGTGAGGAGAGTGTGTCCCCCTGATTGTTTAATACACACGGGACATGTTACCAGGTGAACAGAATAGTGAGGAGAGTTTTTTCCCCTGATGGTTTAACGTGCACGGGACATGTCACAAGGTGAAATCTATAAGTGAGGAGAGTGTGTTCCCCTGATTGTTTAATGCACACGGGACATGTTACCAGGTGAAATCTATAAGTGAGGAGAGTGAGTTCCCATAATGGTTTAACTTATACGGGACATGTTACCAGGTGAACAGTATAAGTGAGGAGAGTGTGTTCCCCTGATTGTTTTATACACACGGGACATGTTACCAGGTGAACAGTATAAGTGAGGAGTGTGTGTTCCCCCGATTGTTTAATACACACGGGACATGTTACCAGGTGAACAGTATAAGTGAGGAGAGTGTGTTCCCCTGATTGTTTAATACACACAGGACATGTCACCAGGTGAAAAGTATAAGCGAGGAGAGTGTGTTCCCCTGATTGTTTAATACACACGGGACATGTTACGAGGTGAACAGTATAAGTGAGGAGAGTGTGTTCCCCTGATTGTTTAATACACACGGGACATGTTACCAGGTGAACAGTATAAGTGAGGAGAGTGTGTTCCCCTGATTGTTTAATACACACAGGACATGTTACCAGGTGAACAGAATAGTGAGGAGAGTGTGTTCCCATGATGGTTTAATGCACACGGGACATGTTACCAGGTGAACAGTATAAGTGAGGAGAGTGTGTTCCCCTGAATGTTTAATACAGACGGGACATGTTACCAGGTGAACAGTATAAGTGAGGAGAGAGTGCTCCCCTGATTGTTTAATACACACGGGACATGTTACCAGATGAACAGTATAATTGAGGAGAGTGTGTTCCCCTGAATGTTTAATACACACGGGACATGTTACCAGGTGAACAGTATAAGTGAGGAGAGTGTGTTCCCCTGATTGTTTAATGCACACGGGACATGTCACCATTTGAACAGAATAAGTGAGGAGAGTGTGTTCCCCTGATTGTTTAATACACACGGGCCATGTTACCAGATGAACAGTATAAGTGAGGAGAGTGTGTTCCCCTGATGGTTTAATACTGACGGGACATGTCACCAGGTAAACAGCATAAGTGAGGAGAGTGTGTTCCCCTGATTGTTTAATACACACGGGACATGTTACCAGGTGAACAGTATAAGTGAGGAGAGTGTGTTCCCCTGATTGTTTAATACACACGGGACATGTTACCAGGTGAACAGTATAAGTGAGGAGAGTGTGTTCCCCTGATTGTTTAATACACACAGGACATGTTACCAGGTGAACAGAATAGTGAGGAGAGTGTGTTCCCATGATGGTTTAATGCACACGGGACATGTTACCAGGTGAACAGTATAAGTGAGGAGAGTGTGTTCCCCGGAATGTTTAATACACACGGGACATGTTACCAGGTGAACAGTATAAGTGAGGAGAGTGTGTTCCCCTGATTGTTTAATACACACGGGACATGTTACCAGATGAACAGTATAATTGAGGAGAGTGTGTTCCCCTGAATGTTTAATACACACGGGACATGTTACCAGGTGAACAGTATAAGTGAGGAGAGTGTGTTCCCCTGATTGTTTAATGCACACGGGACATGTCACCATTTGAACAGAATAAGTGAGGAGAGTGTGTTCCCCTGATTGTTTAATACACACGGGCCATGTTACCAGATGAACAGTATAAGTGAGGAGAGTGTGTTCCCCTGATGGTTTAATACTGACGGGACATGTCACCAGGTGAACAGCATAAGAGAGGAGAATGTGTTCCGCTGATTGTTTAATGCACACAGGACATGTTACCAGGTGAACAGAATAGTGAGGAGAGTTTTCTCCCCTGATGGTTTAACGTGCACGGGACATGTTACCAGGTGAAAAGTATAAGTGAGGAGAGTTTGTTCCCCTGATTGTTTAATGCACACGGGACATGTTACCAGGTGAAATCTATAAGTGAGGAGAGTGAGTTCCCATGATGGTTTAACTTACACGGGACATGTTACCAGGTGAACAGTATAAGTGAGGAGTGTGTGTTCCCCTGATTGTTTAATACACACGGGACATGTTACCAGGTGAACAGTATAAGTGAGGAGAGTGTGTTCCCCCGATTGTGTAATACACACGGGACATGTTACCAGGTGAACAGTATAAGTGAGGAGAGTGTGTTCCCCTGATGGTTTAATGCACACGGGACATGTTACCAGGTGAACAGTATAAGTGAGGAGAGTGTGTTCCCCTGAATGTTTAATACACACGGGACATGTTACCAGGTGAACAGTATAAGTGAGGAGAGTGTGTTCCCCTGATTGTTTAATACACACGGGACATGTTACCAGATGAACAGTATAATTGACGAGAGTGTGTTCCCTGAATGTTTAATACACACGGGACATGTTACGAGGTGAACAGTATAAGTGAGGAGAGTCTGTTCCCCTGATTGTTTAATACACACAGGACATGTTACCAGATGAACAGTATAATTGAGGAGAGTGTGTTCCCCTGAATGTTTAATACACACGGGACATGTCACCAGGTGAACAGTATTAGTGAGGAGAGTGTGTTCCCCTGAATGTTTTATGCACACGGGACATGTCACCATTTGAACAGAATAAGTGAGGAGAGTGTGTTCCCCTGATTGTTTAATACACAAGGGCCATGTTACCAGGTGAACAGTATAAGTGAGGAGAGTGTGTTCCCCTGATGGTTTAATACTGACGGGATATGTCACCAGGTGAACAGCATAAGTGAGGAGAGTGTGTTCCCCTGATTGTTTCATGCACACGGGACATGTTACCAGGTGAACAGTATAAGTGAGGAGAGTGTGTTCCCCTGATTGTTTAAAGCACACAGGACATGTCACCAGGTGAACAGTATAAGTGAGGAGAGTGTGTTCCCGTACTTGTTTAATGCACACGGGACATGTCACCAGGTGAACAGAATAAGAGAGGAGAGTGTGTTCCCCGGATTGTTTAGTATACACGGGACATGTTACCAGGTGAACAGTATAAGTGAGGAGAGTGTGTTCCCCTGATGGTTTAATATACACGGGACATGTTACCAGGTGAACAGTATAAGTGAGGAGAGTGTGTTCCCCTGATTGTTTTATACACACGGGACATGTCACCAGGTGAACCGTATAAGTGAGGAGAGTGTGTTCCCCTGATTGTTTAATACACACAGGACATGTCACCAGGTGAACCGTATAAGTGAGGAGAGTGTGTTCCACTGATTGTTTTATACACACGGGACATGTCACCAGGTGAACAGTATAAGTGAGGAGAGAGTGTTCCCCTGATTGTTTTATACACATGGGACATCTCACCAGGTGAACAGTATAAGTGAGGAGAGTGTGTTCCCCTGATTGTTTAATACACACGGGACATGTTACCAGGTGAACAGTAGAAGAGAGGAGAGTGTGTTCCCGTGATTGTTTAATGCACACGGGACATGTCACCAGGTGAACAGAATAAGTGAGGAGAGTGTGTTCCCCTGATTGTTTAATATACACGGGACATGTTACCAGGTGAACAGTATAAGTGAGGAGAGTGTGTTCCCCTGATGGTTTAATATAAACGGGACATGTTACCAGGTGAACAGTATAAGTGAGGAGAGTGTGTTCCCCTGATTGTTTAATGCACACGGGACAGGTCACCAGTTGAACAGTATAAGTGAGGAGAGTGTGTTCCCCTGATGGTTTCATATACATGGGACATGTTACCAGGTGAACAGTATAAGTGAAGAGAGTGTGTTCCCCTGATGGTTTAATATACACAGGACATGTGACCAGGTGAACAGTAGAAGTGAGCAGAGTGTGTTCCCCTGAATGTTTAATTTACACGGGACATGTTACCAGGTGAACAGAATAGTGAGGAGAGTGTTTTCCCATGATGGTTTAAAGCCTATGGGACATGTTACCAGGTGAAAAGTATAAGTGAGGAGCGTGTGTTCCCCTGATTGTTCAATACGCACGGGACATGTCACCAGGTGAACAGTATAAGTGAGGAGAGTGTGTTCCCCTGATTGTTTAATACGCACGGGACATGTTACCAGATGAACAGTCTAAGTGAGGAGAGTGTGTTCCCCTGATTGTTTAAAACGCACGGGACATGTTACTAGATGAACAGTATAAGTGAGGAGAGTGTGTTCCCCTGATTGTTTAATATGCACGGGACATGTTAACAGATGAACAGGATAAGTGAGGACAGTGTGTTCCCCTGATTGTTTAATACACACGGGACATGTTACCAGGTGAACAGTATAAGTGAGGAGAGTGTATTCCCCTGATAGTTTAATATACGCAGGACATTTCAACTCAGGAACAGTATAAGTGAGGAGAGTGTGTTCCCCTGATTGTTTAATGCACACAGGACATGTCACCAGGTGAACCGTATAAGTGAGGAGAGTGTGTTCCCCTGATTATTTTATACACACGGGACATGTCACCAGGTGAACCGTATAAGTGAGGAGAGAGTGTTCCCCTGATTGTTTTATACACACGGGACATGTTACCAGGTGAACAGTATAAGTGAGGAGTGTGTGTTCCCCCGATTGTTTAATACACACGGGACATGTTACCAGGTGAACAGTATAAGTGAGGAGAGTGTGTTCCCCTGATTGTTTAATACACACAGGACATGTCACCAGGTGAAAAGTATAAGCGAGGAGAGTGTGTTCCCCTGATTGTTTAATACACAGGGGACATGTTACGAGGTGAACAGTATAAGTGAGGAGAGTGTGTTCCCCTGATTGTTTAATACACACGGGACATGTTACCAGGTGAACAGTATAAGTGAGGAGAGTGTGTTCCCCTGATTGTTTAATACACACAGGACATGTTACCAGGTGAATAGTATACTTGAGGAGAGTGTGTTCCCCTGATGGTTTAATATACACGGGACATGTTACCAGGTGAACAGTACAAGTGAGGAGAGTGTGTTCCCCTGATTGTTTAATGCACACGGGACAGGTCACCAGGTGAACAGTATAAGTGAGGAGAGTGTGTTCCCCTGATAGTTTCATATACATGGGACATGTTACCAGGTGAACAGTATAAGTGAAGAGAGTGTGTTCCCCTGATTGTTTAATACGCACGGGACATGTCACCAGGTGAACAGTATGAGTGAGGAGAGTGTGTTCCCCTGAATGTTTAATTCACACGGGACATGTTACCAGGTGAGCAGAATAGTGAGGTAGTGTTTTCCCATGATTGTTTTAAGCCCACAGGACATGTTACCAGGTGAAAAGTATAAGTGAGGAGAGTGTGTTCCCCTGATGGTTTAATGCGCACGGGACATGTCACCTGGTGAACAGTATCAGTGAGGAGAGTGTGTTCCCCTGATTGTTTAATACGCAAGGGACATGTTACCAGGTGAAAAGTATAAGTGAGGAGAGTGTGTTCCCCTGATTGTTTAATACGCACGGGACATGTCACCAGGTGAACAGTTAAGTGAGGAGAGTGTGTTCCCCTGATGGTTTAATGCACACGGGTCACGTCACCAGGTGAACAGCATAAGTGAGGAGAGTGTGTTCCCCTGATTGTTTAATACGCACGGGACATGTTACCAGGTGAACAGTAGAAGTGAGGAGATTGTGTTCCCCTGATGGTTTCATATACATGGGACATGTTACCAGGTGAACAGTGTAAGTGAGGAGAGTGTGTTCCCCTGATTGTTTAATACACACGGGACATGTTACCAGGTGAACAGAATAGTGAGGAGAGTTTTTTTCCCCTGATGGTTTAACGTGCACGGGACATGTCACAAGGTGAAATCTATAAGTGAGGAGAGTGTGTTCCCCTGATTGTTTAATGCACACGGGACATGTTACCAGGTGAAATCTATAAGTGAGGAGAGTGAGTTCCCATAATGGTTTAACTTACACGGGACATGTTACCAGGTGAACAGTATAAGTGAGGAGAGTGTGTTCCCCTTATTGTTTTATACACACGGGACATGTTACCAGGTGAACAGTATAAGTGAGGAGTGTGTGTTCCCCCGATTGTTTAATACACACGGGACATGTTACCAGGTGAACAGTATAAGTGAGGAGAGTGTGTTCCCCTGATTGTTTAATACACACAGGACATGTCACCAGGTGAAAAGTATAAGCGAGGAGAGTGTGTTCCCCTGATTGTTTAATACACACGGGACATGTTACGAGGTGAACAGTATAAGTGAGGAGAGTGTGTTCCCCTGATTGTTTAATACACACGGGACATGTTACCAGGTGAACAGTATAAGTGAGGAGAGTGTGTTCCCCTGATTGTTTAATACACACAGGACATGTTACCAGGTGAACAGAATAGTGAGGAGAGTGTGTTCCCATGATGGTTTAATGCACACGGGACATGTTACCAGGTGAACAGTATAAGTGAGGAGAGTGTGTTCCCCTGAATGTTTAATACAGACGGGACATGTTACCAGGTGAACAGTATAAGTGAGGAGAGAGTGCTCCCCTGATTGTTTAATACACACGGGACATGTTACCAGATGAACAGTATAATTGAGGAGAGTGTGTTCCCCTGAATGTTTAATACACACGGGACATGTTACCAGGTGAACAGTATAAGTGAGGAGAGTGTGTTCCCCTGATTGTTTAATGCACACGGGACATGTCACCATTTGAACAGAATAAGTGAGGAGAGTGTGTTCCCCTGATTGTTTAATACACACGGGCCATGTTACCAGATGAACAGTATAAGTGAGGAGAGTGTGTTCCCCTGATGGTTTAATACTGACGGGACATGTCACCAGGTAAACAGCATAAGTGAGGAGAGTGTGTTCCCCTGATTGTTTAATACACACGGGACATGTTACCAGGTGAACAGTATAAGTGAGGAGAGTGTGTTCCCCTGATTGTTCAATACACACAGGACATGTTACCAGGTGAACAGAATAGTGAGGAGAGTGTGTTCCCATGATGGTTTAATGCACACGGGACATGTTACCAGGTGAACAGTATAAGTGAGGAGAGTGTGTTCCCCGGAATGTTTAATACACACGGGACATGTTACCAGGTGAACAGTATAAGTGAGGAGAGTGTGTTCCCCTGATTGTTTAATACACACGGGACATGTTACCAGATGAACAGTATAATTGAGGAGAGTGTGTTCCCCTGAATGTTTAATACACACGGGACATGTTACCAGGTGAACAGTATAAGTGAGGAGAGTGTGTTCCCCTGATTGTTTAATGCACACGGGACATGTCACCATTTGAACAGAATAAGTGAGGAGAGTGTGTTCCCCTGATTGTTTAATACACACGGGCCATGTTACCAGATGAACAGTATAAGTGAGGAGAGTGTGTTCCCCTGATGGTTTAATACTGACGGGACATGTCACCAGGTGAACAGCATAAGTGAGGAGAATGTGTTCCGCTGATTGTTTAATGCACACAGGACATGTTACCAGGTGAACAGAATAGTGAGGAGAGTTTTCTCCCCTGATGGTTTAACGTGCACGGGACATGTTACCAGGTGAAATCTACAAGTGAGGAGAGTGAGTTCCCATGATGGTTTAACTTACACGGGACATGTTACCAGGTGAACAGTATAAGTGAGGAGTGTGTGTTCCCCTGATTGTTTAATACACACGGGACATGTTACCAGGTGAACAGTATAAGTGAGGAGAGTGTGTTCCCCCGATTGTGTAATACACACGGGACATGTTACCAGGTGAACAGTATAAGTGAGGAGAGTGTGTTCCCCTGATGGTTTAATGCACACGGGACATGTTACCAGGTGAACAGTATAAGTGAGGAGAGTGTGTTCCCCTGAATGTTTAATACACACGGGACATGTTACCAGGTGAACAGTATAAGTGAGGAGAGTGTGTTCCCCTGATTGTTTAATACACACGGGACATGTTACCAGATGAACAGTATAATTGACGAGAGTGTGTTCCCTGAATGTTTAATACACACGGGACATGTTACGAGGTGAACAGTATAAGTGAGGAGAGTCTGTTCCCCTGATTGTTTAATACACACAGGAAATGTTACCAGATGAACAGTATAATTGAGGAGAGTGTGTTCCCCTGAATGTTTAATACACACGGGACATGTCACCAGGTGAACAGTATTAGTGAGGAGAGTGTGTTCCCCTGAATGTTTTATGCACACGGGACATGTCACCATTTGAACAGAATAAGTGAGGAGAGTGTGTTCCCCTGATTGTTTAATACACAAGGGCCATGTTACCAGGTGAACAGTATAAGTGAGGAGAGTGTGTTCCCCTGATGGTTTAATACTGACGGGATATGTCACCAGGTGAACAGCATAAGTGAGGAGAGTGTGTTCCCCTGATTGTTTCATGCACACGGGACATGTTACCAGGTGAACAGTATAAGTGAGGAGAGTGTGTTCCCCTGATTGTTTAAAGCACACAGGACATGTCACCAGGTGAACAGTATAAGTGAGGAGAGTGTGTTCCCGTACTTGTTTAATGCACACGGGACATGTCACCAGGTGAACAGAATAAGAGAGGAGAGTGTGTTCCCCGGATTGTTTAATATACACGGGACATGTTACCAGGTGAACAGTATAAGTGAGGAGAGTGTGTTCCCCTGATGGTTTAATATACACGGGACATGTTACCAGGTGAACAGTATAAGTGAGGAGAGTGTGTTCCCCTGATTGTTTAATGCTCACGGGACATGTCACCAGGTGAACCGTATAAGTGAGGAGAGTGTGTTCCCCTGATTGTTTAATACACACAGGACATGTCACCAGGTGAACCGTATAAGTGAGGAGAGTGTGTTCCACTGATTGTTTTATACACACGGGACATGTCACCAGGTGAACAGTATAAGTGAGGAGAGAGTGTTCCCCTGATTGTTTTATACACATGGGACATGTCACCAGGTGAACAGTATAAGTGAGGAGAGTGTGTTCCCCTGATTGTTTAATACACACGGGACATGTTACCAGGTGAACAGTAGAAGAGAGGAGAGTGTGTTCCCGTGATTGTTTAATGCACACGGGACATGTCACCAGGTGAACAGAATAAGTGAGGAGAGTGTGTTCCCCTGATTGTTTAATATACACGGGACATGTTACCAGGTGAGCAGTATAAGTGAGGAGAGTGTGTTCCCCTGATGGTTTAATATAAACGGGACATGTTACCAGGTGAACAGTATAAGTGAGGAGAGTGTGTTCCCCTGATTGTTTAATGCACACGGGACAGGTCACCAGGTGAACAGTATAAGTGAGGAGAGTGTGTTCCCCTGATGGTTTCATATACATGGGACATGTTACCAGGTGAACAGTATAAGTGAAGAGAGTGTGTTCCCCTGATGGTTTAATATACACAGGACATGTTACCAGGTGAACAGTAGAAGTGAGGAGAGTGTGTTCCCCTGAATGTTTAATTTACACGGGACATGTTACCAGGTGAACAGAATAGTGAGGAGAGTGTTTTCCCATGATGGTTTAAAGCCCATGGGACATGTTACCAGGTGAAAAGTATAAGTGAGGAGCGTGTGTTCCCCTGATTGTTCAATACGCACGGGACATGTCACCAGGTGAACAGTATAAGTGAGGAGAGTGTGTTCCCCTGATTGTTTAATACGCACGGGACATGTTACCAGATGAACAGTCTAAGTGAGGAGAGTGTGTTCCCCTGATTGTTTAAAACGCACGGGACATGTTACTAGATGAACAGTATAAGTGAGGAGAGTGTGTTCCCCTGATTGTTTAATATGCACGGGACATGTTAACAGATGAACAGGATAAGTGAGGACAGTGTGTTCCCCTGATTGTTTAATACACACGGGACATGTTACCAGGTGAACAGTATAAGTGAGGAGAGTGTATTCCCCTGATAGTTTAATATACACAGGACATGTCAACTCAGGAACAGTATAAGTGAGGAGAGTGTGTTCCCCTGATTGTTTAATGCACACAGGACATGTCACCAGGTGAACCGTATAAGTGAGGGGAGTGTGTTCCCCTGAATGTTTTATACACACGGGACATGTCACCAGGTGAACAGTATAAGTGAGGAGAGAGTGTTCCCATGATTGTTTTATACACACGGGACATGTTACCAGGTGAACAGTATAAGTGAGGAGTGTGTGTTCCCCCGATTGTTTAATACACACGGGACATGTTACCAGGTGAACAGTATAAGTGAGGAGAGTGTGTTCCCCTGATTGTTTAATACACACAGGACATGTCACCAGGTGAAAAGTATAAGCGAGGAGAGTGTGTTCCCCTGATTGTTTAATACACACGGGACATGTTACGAGGTGAACAGTATAAGTGAGGAGAGTGTGTTCCCCTGATTGTTTAATACACACGGGACATGTTACCAGGTGAACAGTATAAGTGAGGAGAGTGTGTTCCCCTGATTGTTTAATACACACAGGACATGTTACCAGGTGAACAGAATAGTGAGGAGAGTGTGTTCCCATGATGGTTTAATGCACACGGGACATGTTACCAGGTGAACAGTATAAGTAAGGAGAGTGTGTTCCCCTGAATGTTTAATACAGACGGGACATGTTACCAGGTGAACAGTATAAGTGAGGAGAGAGTGCTCCCCTGATTGTTTAATACACACGGGACATGTTACCAGATGAACAGTATAATTGAGGAGAGTGTGTTCCCCTGAATGTTTAATACACACGGGACATGTTACCAGGTGAACAGTATAAGTGAGGAGAGTGTGTTCCCCTGATTGTTTAATGCACACGGGACATGTCACCATTTGAACAGAATAAGTGAGGAGAGTGTGTTCCCCTGATTGTTTAATACACACGGGCCATGTTACCAGATGAACAGTATAAGTGAGGAGAGTGTGTTCCCCTGATGGTTTAATACTGACGGGACATGTCACCAGGTAAACAGCATAAGTGAGGAGAGTGTGTTCCCCTGATTGTTTAATACACACGGGACATGTTACCAGGTGAACAGTATAAGTGAGGAGAGTGTGTTCCCCTGATTGTTTAATACACACGGGACATGTTACCAGGTGAACAGTATAAGTGAGGAGAGTGTGTTCCCCTGATTGTTCAATACACACAGGACATGTTACCAGGTGAACAGAATAGTGAGGAGAGTGTGTTCCCATGATGGTTTAATGCACACGGGACATGTTACCAGGTGAACAGTATAAGTGAGGAGAGTGTGTTCCCCGGAATGTTTAATACACACGGGACATGTTACCAGGTGAACAGTATAAGTGAGGAGAGTGTGTTCCCCTGATTGTTTAATACACACGGGACATGTTACCAGATGAACAGTATAATTGAGGAGAGTGTGTTCCCCTGAATGTTTAATACACACGGGACATGTTACCAGGTGAACAGTATAAGTGAGGAGAGTGTGTTCCCCTGATTGTTTAATGCACACGGGACATGTCACCATTTGAACAGAATAAGTGAGGAGAGTGTGTTCCCCTGATTGTTTAATACACACGGGCCATGTTACCAGATGAACAGTATAAGTGAGGAGAGTGTGTTCCCCTGATGGTTTAATACTGACGGGACATGTCACCAGGTGAACAGCATAAGTGAGGAGAGTGTGTTCCGCTGATTGTTTAATGCACACAGGACATGTTACCAGGTGAACAGAATAGTGAGGAGCGTTGTCTCCCCTGATGGTTTAACGTGCACGGGACATGTTACCAGGTGAAAAGTATAAGTGAGGAGAGTTTGTTCCCCTGATTGTTTAATGCACACGGGACATGTTACCAGGTGAAATCTATAAGTGAGGAGAGTGAGTTCCCATGATGGTTTAACTTACACGGGACATGTTACCAGGTGAACAGTATAAGTGAGGAGTGTGTGTTCCCCTGATTGTTTAATACACACGGGACATGTTACCAGGTGAACAGTATAAGTGAGGAGAGTGTGTTCCCCCGATTGTGTAATACACACGGGACATGTTACCAGGTGAACAGTATAAGTGAGGAGAGTGTGTTCCCCTGATGGTTTAATGCACACGGGACATGTTACCAGGTGAACAGTATAAGTGAGGAGAGTGTGTTCCCCTGAATGTTTAATACACACGGGACATGTTACCAGGTGAACAGTATAAGTGAGGAGAGTGTGTTCCCCTGATTGTTTAATACACACGGGACATGTTACCAGATGAACAGTATAATTGACGAGAGTGTGTTCCCTGAATGTTTAATACACACGGGACATGTTACGAGGTGAACAGTATAAGTGAGGAGAGTCTGTTCCCCTGATTGTTTAATACACACAGGACATGTTACCAGATGAACAGTATAATTGAGGAGAGTGTGTTCCCCTGAATGTTTAATACACACGGGACATGTCACCAGGTGAACAGTATTAGTGAGGAGAGTGTGTTCCCCTGAATGTTTTATGCACACGGGACATGTCACCATTTGAACACAATAAGT
The DNA here is from genome assembly GCF_036365525.1 of Heterodontus francisci. Taxonomy (NCBI): domain Eukaryota; kingdom Metazoa; phylum Chordata; class Chondrichthyes; order Heterodontiformes; family Heterodontidae; genus Heterodontus; species Heterodontus francisci. Next base: position 7,052,588 of record NW_027141820.1, read on the forward strand.
GAGGAGAGTGTGTTCCCCTGATTGTTTAATACACAAGGGCCATGTTACCAGGTGAACAGTATAAGTGAGGAGAGTGTCTTCCCCTGATTGTTTAATACTGACGGGATATGTCACCAGGTGAACAGCATAAGTGAGGAGAGTGTGTTCCCCTGATTGTTTCATGCACACGGGACATGTTACCAGGTGAACAGTATAAGTGAGGAGAGTGTGTTCCCCTGATTGTTTAAAGCACACAGGACATGTCACCAGGTGAACAGTATAAGTGAGGAGAGTGTGTTCCCGTACTTGTTTAATGCACACGGGACATGTCACCAGGTGAACAGAATAAGAGAGGAGAGTGTGTTCCCCGGATTGTTTAATATACACGGGACATGTTACCAGGTGAACAGTATAAGTGAGGAGAGTGTGTTCCCCTGATTGTTTTATACACACGGGACATGTCACCAGGTGAACCGTATAAGTGAGGAGAGTGTGTTCCCCTGATTGTTTAATACACACAGGACATGTCACCAGGTGAACCGTATAAGTGAGGAGAGTGTGTTCCACTGATTGTTTTATGCACACGGGACATGTCACCAGGTGAACAGTATAAGTGAGGAGAGAGTGTTCCCCTGATTGTTTTATACACATGGGACATGTCACCAGGTGAACAGTATAAGTGAGGAGAGTGTGTTCCCCTGATTGTTTAATACACACGGGACATGTTACCAGGTGAACAGTATAAGAGAGGAGAGTGTGTTCCCGTGATTGTTTAATGCACACGGGACATGTCACCAGGTGAACAGAATAAGTGAGGAGAGTGTGTTCCCCTGATTGTTTAATATACACGGGACATGTTACCAGGTGAACAGTATAAGTGAGGAGAGTGTGTTCCCCTGATGGTTTAATATAAACGGGACATGTTACCAGGTGAACAGTATAAGTGAGGAGAGTGTGTTCCCCTGATTGTTTAATGCACACGGGACAGGTCACCAGGTGAACAGTATAAGTGAGGAGAGTGTGTTCCCCTGATGGTTTCATATACATGGGACATGTTACCAGGTGAACAGTATAAGTGAAGAGAGTGTGTTCCCCTGATGGTTTAATATACACAGGACATGTTACCAGGTGAACAGTAGAAGTGAGCAGAGTGTGTTCCCCTGAATGTTTAATTTACACGGGACATGTTACCAGGTGAACAGAATAGTGAGGAGAGTGTTTTCCCATGATGGTTTAAAGCCCATGGGACATGTTACCAGGTGAAAAGTATAAGTGAGGAGCGTGTGTTCCCCTGATTGTTCAATACGCACGGGACATGTCACCAGGTGAACAGTATAAGTGAGGAGAGTGTGTTCCCCTGATTGTTTAATACGCACGGGACATGTTACCAGATGAACAGTCTAAGTGAGGAGAGTGTGTTCCCCTGATTGTTTAAAACGCACGGGACATGTTACTAGATGAACAGTATAAGTGAGGAGAGTGTGTTCCCCTGATTGTTTAATATGCACGGGACATGTTAACAGATGAACAGGATAAGTGAGGACAGTGTGTTCCCCTGATTGTTTAATACACACGGGACATGTTACCAGGTGAACAGTATAAGTGAGGAGAGTGTATTCCCCTGATAGTTTAATATACACAGGACATGTCAACTCAGGAACAGTATAAGTGAGGAGAGTGTGTTCCCCTGATTGTTTAATGCACACAGGACATGTCACCAGGTGAACCGTATAAGTGAGGAGAGAGTGTTCCCCTGATTGTTTTATACACACGGGACATGTCACCAGGTGAACCGTATAAGTGAGGAGAGAGTGTTCCCCTTATTGTTTTATACACACGGGACATGTTACCAGGTGAACAGTATAAGTGAGGAGAGTGTGTTCCCGTGATTGTTTAATGCACACGGGACATGTCACCAGGTGAACAGAATAAGTGAGGAGAGTGTGTTCCCCAGATTGTTTAATGTACACAGGACATGTCACCAGGTGAACCGTATAAGTGAGGAGAGTGTGTTCCACTGATTGTTTTATACACACGGGACATGTCACCAGGTGAACAGTATAAGTGAGGAGAGAGTGTTCCCCTGATTGTTTTATACACATGGGACATGTCACCAGGTGAACAGTATAAGTGAGGAGAGTGTGTTCCCCTGATTGTTTAATACACACGGGACATGTTACCAGGTGAACAGTATAAGAGAGGAGAGTGTGTTCCCGTGATTGTTTAATGCACACGGGACATGTCACCAGGTGAACAGAATAAGTGAGGAGAGTGTGTTCCCCTGATTGTTTAATATACACGGGACATGTTACCAGGTGAACAGTATAAGTGAGGAGAGTGTGTTCCCCTGATGGTTTAATATAAACGGGACATGTTACCAGGTGAACAGTATAAGTGAGGAGAGTGTGTTCCCCTGATTGTTTAATGCACACGGGACAGGTCACCAGGTGAACAGTATAAGTGAGGAGAGTGTGTTCCCCTAATGGTTTCATATACATGGGACATGTTACCAGGTGAACACTATAAGTGAGGAGAGTGTGTTCCCGTGATTGTTTAATGCACACGGGACATGTCACCAGGTGAGCAGAATAAGTGAGGAGATTGTGTTCCCATGATTGTTTAATATACACGGGACATGTTACCAGGTGAACAGTATAAGTGAGGAGAGTGTGTTCCCCTGATGGTGTAATATACAAAGGACATGTTACCAGGTGAACAGTATAACTGAGGAGAGTGTGTTCCCCTGATTGTTTAATGCACACGGGACAGGTCACCAGGTGAACAGTATAAGTGAGGAGAGTGTGTTCCCCTGATGGTTTCATATACATGGGACATGTTTTCAGGTGAACAGTATAAGTGAAGAGAGTGTGTTCCCCTGATGGTTTAATATAAACGGGACATGTTACCAGGTGAACAGTATAAGTGAGGAGAGTGTGTTCCCCTGATTGTTTAATGCACACGGGACAGGTCACCAGGTGAACAGTATAAGTGAGGAGAGTGTGTTCCCCTGATGGTTTCATATACATGGGACATGTTACCAGGTGAACAGTATAAGTGAAGAGAGTGTGTTCCCCTGATGGTTTAATATACACAGGACATGTTACCAGGTGAACAGTAGAAGTGAGCAGAGTGTGTTCCCCTGAATGTTTAATTTACACGGGACATGTTACCAGGTGAACAGAATAGTGAGGAGAGTGTTTTCCCATGATGGTTTAAAGCCCATGGGACATGTTACCAGGTGAAAAGTATAAGTGAGGAGCGTGTGTTCCCCTGATTGTTCAATACGCACGGGACATGTCACCAGGTGAACAGTATAAGTGAGGAGAGTGTGTTCCCCTGATTGTTTAATACGCACGGGACATGTTACCAGATGAACAGTCTAAGTGAGGAGAGTGTGTTCCCCTGATTGTTTAAAACGCACGGGACATGTTACTAGATGAACAGTATAAGTGAGGAGAGTGTGTTCCCCTGATTGTTTAATATGCACGGGACATGTTAACAGATGAACAGGATAAGTGAGGACAGTGTGTTCCCCTGATTGTTTAATACACACGGGACATGTTACCAGGTGAACAGTATAAGTGAGGAGAGTGTATTCCCCTGATAGTTTAATATACACAGGACATGTCAACTCAGGAACAGTATAAGTGAGGAGAGTGTGTTCCCCTGATTGTTTAATGCACACAGGACATGTCACCAGGTGAACCGTATAAGTGAGGAGAGAGTGTTCCCCTGATTGTTTTATACACACGGGACATGTCACCAGGTGAACCGTATAAGTGAGGAGAGAGTGTTCCCCTTATTGTTTTATACACACGGGACATGTTACCAGGTGAACAGTATAAGTGAGGAGAGTGTGTTCCCGTGATTGTTTAATGCACACGGGACATGTCACCAGGTGAACAGAATAAGTGAGGAGAGTGTGTTCCCCAGATTGTTTAATGTACACAGGACATGTCACCAGGTGAACCGTATAAGTGAGGAGAGTGTGTTCCACTGATTGTTTTATACACACGGGACATGTCACCAGGTGAACAGTATAAGTGAGGAGAGAGTGTTCCCCTGATTGTTTTATACACATGGGACATGTCACCAGGTGAACAGTATAAGTGAGGAGAGTGTGTTCCCCTGATTGTTTAATACACACGGGACATGTTACCAGGTGAACAGTATAAGAGAGGAGAGTGTGTTCCCGTGATTGTTTAATGCACACGGGACATGTCACCAGGTGAACAGAATAAGTGAGGAGAGTGTGTTCCCCTGATTGTTTAATATACACGGGACATGTTACCAGGTGAACAGTATAAGTGAGGAGAGTGTGTTCCCCTGATGGTTTAATATAAACGGGACATGTTACCAGGTGAACAGTATAAGTGAGGAGAGTGTGTTCCCCTGATTGTTTAATGCACACGGGACAGGTCACCAGGTGAACAGTATAAGTGAGGAGAGTGTGTTCCCCTAATGGTTTCATATACATGGGACATGTTACCAGGTGAACACTATAAGTGAGGAGAGTGTGTTCCCGTGATTGTTTAATGCACACGGGACATGTCACCAGGTGAGCAGAATAAGTGAGGAGATTGTGTTCCCATGATTGTTTAATATACACGGGACATGTTACCAGGTGAACAGTATAAGTGAGGAGAGTGTGTTCCCCTGATGGTGTAATATACAAAGGACATGTTACCAGGTGAACAGTATAACTGAGGAGAGTGTGTTCCCCTGATTGTTTAATGCACACGGGACAGGTCACCAGGTGAACAGTATAAGTGAGGAGAGTGTGTTCCCCTGATGGTTTCATATACATGGGACATGTTTTCAGGTGAACAGTATAAGTGAAGAGAGTGTGTTCCCCTGATGGTTTAATATACACAGGACATGTTACCAGGTGAACAGTAGAAGTGAGCAGAGTGTGTTCCCCTGAATGTTTAATTCACACGGGACATGTTAACAGGTGAACAGAATAGTGAGGAGAGTGTTTTCCCATGATGGTTTAAAGCCCACCGGACATGTTACCAGGTGAAAAGTATAAGTGAGGAGAGTGTGTTCCCCTGATTGTTTAATACGCACGGGACATGTCACCAGGTGAACAGTATAAGTGAGGAGTGTGTGTTCCCCTGATTGTTTAATACGCACGGGACATGTTACCAGGTGAACAGGAAAAGTGAGGAGAGTGTGTTCCCCTGATGGTTTAATTTACACGGGACATGTTACCAGGTGAACAGTATAAGTGAGGAGAGTGCGTTCCCCTGATTGTTTAATACACACGGGACATGTCACCAGGTGTACAGAATAAGTGAGGAGAGTGTGTTCCCCTGATTGTTTAATACACACAGGACATGTTACCATTTGTACGGAATAAGTGAGGAGAGTGTGTTCCCCTGATTGTTTAATGCACACGGGACATTTCACCATTTGAACAGAATAAGTGAGGAGAGTGTGTTCCCCTGATTGTTTAATGCACACAGGACATGTTACCAGGTGAACAGTATAAGTGAGGAGAGTGCGTTCCCCTGATTGTTTAATGCATACGGGACATGTTACCAGGTGAAATCTATAAGTGAGGAGAGTGAGTTCCCATGATGGTTTAAATTACACGGGACATGTTACCAGGTGAACAGTATAAGTGAGGAGAGTGTGTTCCCCTGATTGTTTTATACACACGGGACATGTTCCCAGGTGAACAGTATAAGTGAGGAGTGTGTGTTCCCCTGATTGTTTAATACACACGGGACATGTTACCAGGTGAACAGTATAAGTGAGCAGAGTGTGTTCCCCTGATTGTTTAATATACACGGGACATGTTACCAGGTGAAAAGTATAAGTGAGCAGAGTGTGTTCCCCTGATCGTTTAATACACACGGGACAATTTACCAGGTGAACAGTATAAGTGAGGAGAGTGTGTTCCCCTGATTGTTTAATACACACAGGACATGTTACCATTTGTACGGAATAAGTGAGGAGAGTGTGTTCCCCTAATTGTTTAATACACACGGGACATGTTACCAGGTGAACAGTATAAGTGAGGAGAGTGTGTTCCCCTGATTGTTTAATACACACAGGACATGTTACCAGGTGAACAGAATAAGTGAGGAGAGTGTGTTCCCCTGAATGTTTTATACACACGGGACCTGTTAATAGGTGATCAGAATAAGTGAGGAGAGTGTGTTCCCCTGATTGTTTAATGCACGCGGGACATGTCACCAGGTGAACAGAATAAGTGAGGAGAGTGTGTTCCCCTGATTGTTTAATGCACACGGGACATTTCACCATTTGAACAGAATAAGTGAGGAGAGTGTGTTCCCCTGATTGTTTAATGCACACAGGACATGTTACCAGGTGAACAGGATAAGTGAAGAGAGTGTGTTCCCCTCATGGTTTAATATACACGGGACATGTTACCAGGTGAACAGTATAAGTGAGGAGAGTGTGTTCCCCTGATTGTTTAATACACACGGGACATGTCACCAGGTGAACAGTATAAGTGAGGAGAGTGTGTTTCCCTGATTGTTTAATAAGCACGGGACATGTTACCAGATGAACAGTATAAGTGAAGAGAGTGTGTTCCCCTGATTGTTTAATGCACACGGGACATGTCACCAGGTGAACAGAATAAGTGAGGAGAGTGTGTTCCCCTGATTGTTTAATACACACGGGACATGTTACCAGGTGAACTCTATAAGTGAGGAGAGTGTGTTCCCCTTATGGTTTAATAAACACGGGACATGTCACCAGGTGAACAGTAAAAGTGAGGAGAGTGTGTTCCCCTGATGGTTTAATATACACAGGACATGTTACCAGGTGAACAGTATAAGTGAGGAGAGTGTGTTCCCATGATGGGTTAATATACACGGGACATGTTACCAGATGAACAATATAAGTGAGGAGATTGTGATCCCATGATTGCTTAATACACACGGGACATGTCACCAGGTGAACAGTATAAGTGAGGAGAGAGTGTTCCCCTGATGGTTTAATACACACGGGACATGTTACCAGGTGAACAGTATAGGTGAGGACAGTGTGTTCCCCTGATGGTTTAATGCACACGGGACATGTTACCAGGTGAACAGTATAAGTGAGGAGAGTGTGTTCTCCTGATAGTTTAATACACACGGGACATGTCACCAGGTGAACACTATAAGTGAGGAGAGTGTGTTGCCCTGATTGTTTAATGCACACGGGACATGTCACCAGGTGAACAGTATAAGTGAGATGAGTGTGTTCCCCTGAATGTTTTGTACACACGGGACATATCACCAGGTGAACACTATAAGTGAGGAGAGTGTGTTCCCCTGATTGTTTAATGCACACGGGACATGTCAACAGGTGAACAGAATAAGTGAGGAGTGTGTGTTGCCCTGATTGTTTAATACGCACGGGACATGTCACCAGGTGAACAGTGTAAGTGAGGAGAGTGTTTTCCCCTGATTGTTGAATACACACGGTACATGTCACAAGGCGAACAGTATTAGTGAGTAGAGTGTGTTCCCCTGATGGTTTAATACACACGGAACATGTTACCAGGTGAACTCTATAAGTGAGGAGAGTGTGTTCCCCTGATTGTGTAATAAACACGGGACATGTCACCAGGTGAAAAGTATAAGTGAGGAGAGTGTGTTCCCCTGATGGTTTAACATACACGGGACATGTTACCAGGTCAACAGTATAAGTGAGGAGAGTGTGTTCCCCTGATGGTTTAATATACACGGGACATGTTGCCAGATGAACAGTATAAGTGAGGAGATTGTGTTCTCCTGATGGTTTAATACACACGGGACATGTTACCAGGTGAACAGTATAAGAGAGGAGAGTGTGTTCCCGTGATTGTTTAATGCACACGGGACATGTCACCAGGTGAACAGAATAAGTGAGGAGAGTGTGTTCCCCTGATTGTTTAATATACACGGGACATGTTACCAGGTGAACAGTATAAGTGAGGAGAGTGTGTTCCCCTGATGGTTTAATATAAACGGGACATGTTACCAGGTGAACAGTATAAGTGAGGAGAGTGTGTTCCCCTGATTGTTTAATGCACACGGGACAGGTCACCAGGTGAACAGTATAAGTGAGGAGAGTGTGTTCCCGTGATTGTTTAATGCACACGGGACATGTCACCAGGTGAGCAGAATAAGTGAGGAGATTGTGTTCCCATGATTGTTTAATATACACGGGACATGTTACCAGGTGAACAGTATAAGTGAGGAGAGTGTGTTCCCCTGATGGTGTAATATACAAAGGACATGTTACCAGGTGAACAGTATAACTGAGGAGAGTGTGTTCCCCTGATTGTTTAATGCACACGGGACAGGTCACCAGGTGAACAGTATAAGTGAGGAGAGTGTGTTCCCCTGATGGTTTCATATACATGGGACATGTTTTCAGGTGAACAGTATAAGTGAAGAGAGTGTGTTCCCCTGATGGTTTAATATACACAGGACATGTTACCAGGTGAACAGTAGAAGTGAGCAGAGTGTGTTCCCCTGAATGTTTAATTCACACGGGACATGTTAACAGGTGAACAGAATAGTGAGGAGAGTGTTTTCCCATGATGGTTTAAAGCCCACCGGACATGTTACCAGGTGAAAAGTATAAGTGAGGAGAGTGTGTTCCCCTGATTGTTTAATACGCACGGGACATGTCACCAGGTGAACAGTATAAGTGAGGAGTGTGTGTTCCCCTGATTGTTTAATACGCACGGGACATGTTACCAGGTGAACAGGAAAAGTGAGGAGAGTGTGTTCCCCTGATGGTTTAATTTACACGGGACATGTTACCAGGTGAACAGTATAAGTGAGGAGAGTGCGTTCCCCTGATTGTTTAATACACACGGGACATGTCACCAGGTGTACAGAATAAGTGAGGAGAGTGTGTTCCCCTGATTGTTTAATACACACAGGACATGTTACCATTTGTACGGAATAAGTGAGGAGAGTGTGTTCCCCTGATTGTTTAATGCACACGGGACATTTCACCATTTGAACAGAATAAGTGAGGAGAGTGTGTTCCCCTGATTGTTTAATGCACACAGGACATGTTACCAGGTGAACAGTATAAGTGAGGAGAGTGCGTTCCCCTGATTGTTTAATGCATACGGGACATGTTACCAGGTGAAATCTATAAGTGAGGAGAGTGAGTTCCCATGATGGTTTAAATTACACGGGACATGTTACCAGGTGAACAGTATAAGTGAGGAGAGTGTGTTCCCCTGATTGTTTTATACACACGGGACATGTTCCCAGGTGAACAGTATAAGTGAGGAGTGTGTGTTCCCCTGATTGTTTAATACACACGGGACATGTTACCAGGTGAACAGTATAAGTGAGCAGAGTGTGTTCCCCTGATTGTTTAATATACACGGGACATGTTACCAGGTGAAAAGTATAAGTGAGCAGAGTGTGTTCCCCTGATCGTTTAATACACACGGGACAATTTACCAGGTGAACAGTATAAGGGAGGAGAGTGTGTTCCCCTGATTGTTTAATACACACAGGACATGTTACCATTTGTACGGAATAAGTGAGGAGAGTGTGTTCCCCTAATTGTTTAATACACACGGGACATGTTACCAGGTGAACAGTATAAGTGAGGAGAGTGTGTTCCCCTGATTGTTTAATACACACAGGACATGTTACCAGGTGAACAGAATAAGTGAGGAGAGTGTGTTCCCCTGAATGTTTTATACACACGGGACCTGTTAATAGGTGATCAGAATAAGTGAGGAGAGTGTCTTCCCCTGATTGTTTAATGCACACGGGACATGTCACCAGGTGAACAGAATAAGTGAGGAGAGTGTGTTCCCCTGATTGTTTAATGCACACGGGACATTTCACCATTTGAACAGAATAAGTGAGGAGAGTGTGTTCCCCTGATTGTTTAATGCACACAGGACATGTTACCAGGTGAACAGGATAAGTGAAGAGAGTGTGTTCCCCTCATGGTTTAATATACACGGGACATGTTACCAGGTGAACAGTATAAGTGAGGAGAGTGTGTTCCCCTGATTGTTTAATACACACGGGACATGTCACCAGGTGAACAGTATAAGTGAGGAGAGTGTGTTTCCCTGATTGTTTAATAAGCACGGGACATGTTACCAGATGAACAGTATAAGTGAAGAGAGTGTGTTCCCCTGATTGTTGAATGCACACGGGACATGTCACCAGGTGAACAGAATAAGTGAGGAGAGTGTGTTCCCCTGATTGTTTAATACACACGGGACATGTTACCAGGTGAACTCTATAAGTGAGGAGAGTGTGTTCCCCTTATGGTTTAATAAACACGGGACATGTCACCAGGTGAACAGTAAAAGTGAGGAGAGTGTGTTCCCCTGATGGTTTAATATACACAGGACATGTTACCAGGTGAACAGTATAAGTGAGGAGAGTGTGTTCCCATGATGGGTTAATATACACGGGACATGTTACCAGATGAACAATATAAGTGAGGAGATTGTGATCCCATGATTGCTTAATACACACGGGACATGTCACCAGGTGAACAGTATAAGTGAGGAGAGAGTGTTCCCCTGATGGTTTAATACACACGGGACATGTTACCAGGTGAACAGTATAGGTGAGGACAGTGTGTTCCCCTGATGGTTTAATGCACACGGGACATGTTACCAGGTGAACAGTATAAGTGAGGAGAGTGTGTTCTCCTGATAGTTTAATACACACGGGACATGTCACCAGGTGAACACTATAAGTGAGGAGAGTGTGTTGCCCTGATTGTTTAATGCACACGGGACATGTCACCAGGTGAACAGTATAAGTGAGAAGAGTGTGTTCCCCTGAATGTTTTGTACACACGGGACATATCACCAGGTGAACACTATAAGTGAGGAGAGTGTGTTCCCCTGATTGTTTAATGCACACGGGACATGTCAACAGGTGAACAGAATAAGTGAGGAGTGTGTGTTGCCCTGATTGTTTAATACGCACGGGACATGTCACCAGGTGAACAGTGTAAGTGAGGAGAGTGTTTTCCCCTGATTGTTGAATACACACGGTACATGTCACAAGGCGAACAGTATTAGTGAGTAGAGTGTGTTCCCCTGATGGTTTAATACACACGGAACATGTTACCAGGTGAACTCTATAAGTGAGGAGAGTGTGTTCCCCTGATTGTGTAATAAACACGGGACATGTCACCAGGTGAAAAGTATAAGTGAGGAGAGTGTGTTCCCCTGATGGTTTAACATACACGGGACATGTTACCAGGTCAACAGTATAAGTGAGGAGAGTGTGTTCCCCTGATGGTTTAATATACACGGGACATGTTGCCAGATGAACAGTATAAGTGAGGAGATTGTGTTCTCCTGATGGTTTAATATACACGGGACATGTTACCAGGTGAACAGTATAAGTGAAGAGAGTGTGTTTCCCTGATTGCTAATACACACGGGACATGTTACCAGGTGAACAGTAAAAGTGAGGAGAGTGTGTTCCCCTGATTGTTTAATACACACGGGACATGCCACCAGGTGAAAAGTATAAGTGAGGAGAGTGTGTTCCCCTGATGGTTTAATGCACACGGGACATGTTACCAGGTGAACAGTATAAGTGAGGATAGTGTGTTCCCCTTATTGTTTAATAAACACGGGACATGTCACCAGGTGAACAGTATAAGTGAGGAGAGTGTGTTCCCCTGATGGTTTAATATACACAGGACATGTTACCAGGTGAACAGTATAAGTGAGGAGAGTGTGTTCCCCTGATGGTTTAATATACACGGGACATGTTACCAGATGAACAGTATAAGTGAGGAGATTGTGTTCCCCTGATGGTTTAATATACACGGGACATGTTCCCAGGTGAACAGTATAAGTGAGGAGAGTGTGTTCCCCTGATTGTTTAATACACACGGGACATGTTACCAGGTGAACAGTATAAGTGAGGAGAGTGTGTTCCTCTGATTGTTTAATACACACGGGACATGTTAATAGGTGAACAGAATAAGTGAACAGAGTGTTTTCCCCTGATTGTTTAATGCACACGGGACATGTCAACAGGTGAACAGAATAAGTGAGGAGAGTGTGTTCCCCTGATGGTTTAATACGGACGTAACATGTCACCAGGTGAACAGTATAAGTGAGGAGAGTGTGTTCCCCTGATTGTTTAATACGGACGGGACATATCACCAGGTGAACAGTATAAGTGAGGAGAGTGTGTTCCCCTGATTGTTTAATACACACGGGACATGTCACCAGGCGAACAGTATAAGTGAGGAGAGTGTGTTCCCCTGATTGTTTAATACACACGGGGCAAGTTACCATGTGAACAGTATAAGTGAGGAGAGTGTGTTCCCCAGATTGTTTAATACAAACGGGACATGTTAATAGGTGAACACTATAAGTGAGGAGAGTGTGTTCCCCTGATTGTTTAATACACATGGGACATGTTACCAGGTGAACAGAATAAGTGAGGAGAGTTTGTTCCCCTGATTGTTAAATGCACACGGGACATGTTACCAGGTGAACAGTATAAGTGAGGAGAGTGTGTTCCCCTGATTGTATAATAATCACGGGACATGTCACCAGCTGAAAAGTATAAGTGAGGAGAGTGTGTTCCCCTGATGGTTTAATATACACAGGACATGTTGCCAGGTGAACAGTATAAGTGAGGAGAGTGTATTCCCCTGATGTCTTAATATACACGGGATATTTTACCAGATGAACAGTATAAGTGAGGAGATTGTGTTCCCCTGATGATTTAATATACACGGGACATGTTACCAGGTGAACAGTATAAGTGAAGAGAGTGTGTTTCCCTGATTGTTTAATACACACGGGACATGTTACCAGGTGAACATTATAAGTGAAGTGAGTGTGTTTCCCTGATTGTTTAATACACACGGGACATGTTACCAGGTGAACAGTATAAGTGAAGAGAGTGTGTTTCCCTGATTGTTTAATACACACGAGACATGTTACCAGGTGAACAGTATAAGTGAAGAGAGTGTGTTTCCCTGATTGTTTAATACACACGGGACATGTTACCAGGTGAACAGTATAAGTGAGGAGAGTGTGTTCCCCTGATTGTATAATACACACGGGACATGTTACCAGGTGAACAGAATAGTGAGGAGAGTGTTTTGCCATGATGGTTTAATACACACGGGACATGTTACCAGGTGAACATTATAAGTGAGGAGAGTGTGTTCCCCTGATTGTTTTATATACACGGGACATGTCACCAGGTGAACAGTATAAGTGAAGAGAGTGTGTTTCCCTGATTGTTTAATACACACGGGACATGTTACCAGGTGAACAGTATAGGTGAGGACAGTGTGTTCCCCTGATGGTTTAATGCACACGGGACATGTTACCAGGTGAACAGTATAAGTGAGGAGAGTGTGTTCTCCTGATAGTTTAATACACACGGGACATGTCACCAGGTGAACACTATAAGTGAGGAGAGTGTGTTGCCCTGATTGTTTAATGCACACGGGACATGTCACCAGGTGAACAGTATAAGTGAGAAGAGTGTGTTCCCCTGAATGTTTTGTGCACACGGGACATATCACCAGGTGAACACTATAAGTGAGGAGAGTGTGTTCCCCTGATTGTTTAATGCACACGGGACATGTCAACAGGTGAACAGAATAAGTGAGGAGTGTGTGTTGCCCTGATTGTTTAATACGCACGGGACATGTCACCAGGTGAACAGTGTAAGTGAGGAGAGTGTTTTCCCCTGATTGTTGAATACACACGGTACATGTCACAAGGCGAACAGTATTAGTGAGTAGAGTGTGTTCCCCTGATGGTTTAATACACACGGAACATGTTACCAGGTGAACTCTATAAGTGAGGAGAGTGTGTTCCCCTGATTGTGTAATAAACACGGGACATGTCACCAGGTGAAAAGTATAAGTGAGGAGAGTGTGTTCCCCTGATGGTTTAACATACACGGGACATGTTACCAGGTCAACAGTATAAGTGAGGAGAGTGTGTTCCCCTGATGGTTTAATATACACGGGACATGTTGCCAGATGAACAGTATAAGTGAGGAGATTGTGTTCTGCTGATGGTTTAATATACACGGGACATGTTACCAGGTGAACAGTATAAGTGAAGAGAGTGTGTTTCCCTGATTGCTAATACACACGGGACATGTTACCAGGTGAACAGTAAAAGTGAGGAGAGTGTGTTCCCCTGATTGTTTAATACACACGGGACATGCCACCAGGTGAAAAGTATAAGTGAGGAGAGTGTGTTCCCCTGATGGTTTAATGCACACGGGACATGTTACCAGGTGAACAGTATAAGTGAGGATAGTGTGTTCCCCTTATTGTTTAATAAACACGGGACATGTCACCAGGTGAACAGTATAAGTGAGGAGAGTGTGTTCCCCTGATGGTTTAATATACACAGGACATGTTACCAGGTGAACAGTATAAGTGAGGAGAGTGTGTTCCCCTGATGGTTTAATATACACGGGACATGTTACCAGATGAACAGTATAAGTGAGGAGATTGTGTTCCCCTGATGGTTTAATATACACGGGACATGTTCCCAGGTGAACAGTATAAGTGAGGAGAGTGTGTTCCCCTGATTGTTTAATACACACGGGACATGTTACCAGGTGAACAGTATAAGTGAGGAGAGTGTGTTCCCCTGATTGTTTAATACACACGGGACATGTTAATAGGTGAACAGAATAAGTGAACAGAGTGTTTTCCCCTGATTGTTTAATGCACACGGGACATGTCAACAGGTGAACAGAATAAGTGAGGAGAGTGTGTTCCCCTGATGGTTTTATACGGACGTAACATGTCACCAGGTGAACAGTATAAGTGAGGAGAGTGTGTTCCCCTGATTGTTTAATACGGACGGGACATATCACCAGGTGAACAGTATAAGTGAGGAGAGTGTGTTCCCCTGATTGTTTAATACACACGGGACATGTCACCAGGCGAACAGTATAAGTGAGGAGAGTGTGTTCCCCTGATTGTTTAATACACACGGGGCAAGTTACCATGTGAACAGTATAAGTGAGGAGAGTGTGTTCCCCAGATTGTTTAATACAAACGGGACATGTTAATAGGTGAACACTATAAGTGAGGAGACTGTGTTCCCCTGATTGTTTAATACACATGGGACATGTTACCAGGTGAACAGAATAAGTGAGGAGAGTTTGTTCCCCTGATTGTTAAATGCACACGGGACATGTTACCAGGTGAACAGTATAAGTGAGGAGAGTGTGTTCCCCTGATTGTATAATAATCACGGGACATGTCACCAGCTGAAAAGTATAAGTGAGGAGAGTGTGTTCCCCTGATGGTTTAATATACACAGGACATGTTGCCAGGTGAACAGTATAAGTGAGGAGAGTGTATTCCCCTGATGTCTTAATATACACGGGATATTTTACCAGATGAACAGTATAAGTGAGGAGATTGTGTTCCCCTGATGATTTAATATACACGGGACATGTTACCAGGTGAACAGTATAAGTGAAGAGAGTGTGTTTCCCTGATTGTTTAATACACACGGGACATGTAACCAGGTGAACATTATAAGTGAAGTGAGTGTGTTTCCCTGATTGTTTAATACACACGGGACATGTTACCAGGTGAACAGTATAAGTGAAGAGAGTGTGTTTCCCTGATTGTTTAATACACACGAGACATGTTACCAGGTGAACAGTATAAGTGAAGAGAGTGTGTTTCCCTGATTGTTTAATACACACGGGACATGTTACCAGGTGAACAGTATAAGTGAGGAGAGTGTGTTCCCCTGATTGTATAATACACACGGGACATGTTACCAGGTGAACAGAATAGTGAGGAGAGTGTTTTGCCATGATGGTTTAATACACACGGGACATGTTACCAGGTGAACATTATAAGTGAGGAGAGTGTGTTCCCCTGATTGTTTTATATACACGGGACATGTCACCAGGTGAACAGTATAAGTGAAGAGAGTGTGTTTCCCTGATTGTTTAATACACACGGGACATGTTACAAGGTGAACAGTATAAGTGAGGAGAGTGTGTTCCCCTGATTGTATAATACACACGGGACATGTTACCAGGTGAACAGAATAGTGAGGAGAGTGTTTTGCCATGATGGTTTAATACACACGGGACATGTTACCAGGTGAACATTATAAGTGAGGAGAGTGTGTTCCCCTGATTGTTTTATATACACGGGACATGTCACCAGGTGAACAGTATAAGTGAAGAGAGTGTGTTCCCTGATTGTTTAATACACACGGGACATGTTACTAGGTGAACAGTATAAGTGAGGAGAGTGTGTTCCCCTGATTGTTTAATACACACGGGACATGTTACCAGGTGAACAGAATAGTGAGGAGAGTGTGTTCCCCTGATGGATTAATGCGCACGGGACATGTTGCGAGGTGAACAGTATAAGTGAGGAGAGTGTGTTCCCCTGATGGTTTAATGCACACGGGACATGTTACCAGGTGAAATTTATAAGTGAGGAGAGTGTGTTCCCCTGATTGTTTTCTCTACACGGGACATGTCACCAGGTGAACAGTATAAGTGAGGAGAGTATTTTCCCCTGATTGTTTCATGCACACGGGACATGTTACCAGGTGAACAGTATAAGTGAGGAGAGTGTGTTCCCCTGATTGTTTAATACACACGGGACATGTCACCAGGTGAACAGTATAAGTGAGGAGTGTGTGTTTCCCTGATTGTTTAATAAGCACGGGACATGTTACCAGATGAACAGTATAAGTGAAGAGAGTCTGTTCCCCTGATTGTTTAATACACACGGGACATGTTAATAGGTGAACTGAGTAAGTGAGGAGAGTGTGTTCCCCTGATTGTTTAATGCACACGGGACATGTCACCAGGTGAACAGAATAAGTGAGGAGAGTGTGTTCCCCTGATTGTTTAATACACACGAGACACGTTACCAGGTGAACTCTCTAAGTGAGGAGAGTGTGTTCCCCTTATTGTTTAATAAGCACGGGACATGTCACCAGGTGAACAGTATAAGTGAGGAGAGTGTGTTCCCCTGATGGTTTAATATACACAGGACATGTTACAAGCTGAACAGTATAAGTGAGGAGAGTGTGTTCCCATGATGGTAATATATACACGGGACATGTTACCAGATGAACAATATAAGTGAGGAGATTGTGTTCCCATTATTGCTTAATACACACGGGACATGTCAACAGGTGAACAGTATAAGTGAGGAGAGAGTGTTTACCTGATGGTTTAATACACACGGGACATGTTACCAGGTGAACAGTATAAGTGAGGACAGTGTGTTCCCCTGATGGTTTAATGCACACGGGACATGTTACCAGGTGAACAGTATAAGTGAGGAGAGTGTGTTCTCCTGATAGTTTAATACACACGGGACATGTCACCAGGTGAACACTATAAGTGAGGAGAGTGTGTTCCCCTGATTGTTTAATGCACACGGGACATGTCACCAGGTGAACACTATAAGTGAGGAGAGTGTGTTCCCCTGATTGTTTAATGCACACGGGACATGTCAACAGGTGAACAGAATAAGTGAGGAGAGTGTGTTGCCCAGATTGTTTAATACGCACGGGACATGTCACCAGGTGAACAGTGTAAGTGAGGAGAGTGTTTTCCCCTGATTGTTTAATACACACGGGACATATCACAAGGCGAACTGTATAAGTGAGCAGAGTGGGTTCCCCTGATGTTTTAATACACACGGGACATGTTACCAGCTGAACTCTATAAGTGAGGAGAGTGTGTTCCCCTGATTGTGTAATAAACACGGGACATGTCACCAGGTGAAAAGTATAAGTGAGGAGAGTGTGTTCCCTTGATGGTTTAATATACACGGGACATGTTGACAGGTGAACAGTATAAGTGAGGAGAGTGTGTTCCCCTGATGGTTTAACATACACGGGACATGTTACCAGGTGAACAGTATAAGTGAGGAGAGTGTGTTCCCCTGATGGTTTAATATACACGGGACATTTTACCAGATGAACAGTAGAAGTGAGGAGATTGTGTTCCCCTGATGGTTTAATATACACGGGACATGTTACCAGGTGAACAGTATAAGTGAAGAGAGTGTGTTTCCCTGATTGTTTAATGCACACGGGACATGTTACCAGGTGAACAGTCAAAGTGAGGAGAGTGTGTTCCCCTGATTGTTTCATACACACGGGACATGCCACCAGGTGAAAAGTATAAGTGAGGAGAGTGTGTTCCCCTGATGGTTTAATGCACACGGGACATGTTACCAGGTGAACAGTATAAGTGAGGAGAGTGTGTTCCCCTGATGGTTTAATATACACAGGACATGTTACCAGGTGAACAGTATAAGTGAGGAGAGTGTGTTCCCCTGATGGTTTAATATACACGAGACATGTTACCAGATGAACAGTATAAGTGAGGAGATAGTGTTCCCCTGATGGTTTAATATACAGGGGACATGTTACCAGGTGAACAGTATAAGTGAGGAGAGTGTGTTCCCCTGATTGTTTAATACACACGGGACATTTTAATAGGTGAACAGAATAAGTGAGCAGAGTGCTTTCCCCTGATTGTTTAATGCACACGGGACATGTCAACAGGTGAACAGAATAAGTGAGGAGAGTGTTTTCCCCTGATGGTTTAATACGGACGTAACATGTCACCAGGTGAACAGTATAAGTGAGGAGAGTGTGTTCCCCTGATTGTTTAATACGGACGGGACATATCACCAGGTGAACAGAATAAGTGAGGAGAGTGTGTTCCCCTGATTGTTTAATACACACGGGACAAGTTACCAGGTGAACAGAATAAGTGAGGAGAGTTTGTTCCCCTGATTGTTTAATGCACACGGGACATGTTACCAGGTGAACAGTATAAGTGAGGAGAGTGTGTTCCCCTGATTGTATAATAAACACGGGACATGTCACCAGCTGAAAAGTATAAGTGAGGAGAGTGTGTTCCCCTGATGGTTTAATATACACAGGACATGTTACCAGGTGAACAGTATAAGTGAGGAGAGTGTATTCCCCTGATGTCTTAATATACACGGGATATTTTACGAGATGAACAGTATAAGTGAGGAGATTGTGTTCCCCTGATGATTTCAAATACACGGGACATGTTACCAGGTGAACTGTATAAGTGAAGAGAGTGTGTTTCCCTGATTGTCTAATACACACGGGACATGTTACCAGGTGAACATTATAAGAGAAGCGAGTGTGTTTCCCTGATTGTTTAATACACACGGGACATGTTACCAGGTGAACAGTATAAGTGAAGAGAGTGTGTTTCCCTGATTGTTTAATACACACGGGACATGTCACCAGGTGAACAGTATAAGTGAGGAGATTGTGTTCCCCTGATTGTTTAATATACACGGGACATGTTACCAGGTGAACAGTATAAGTGAAGAGAGTGTGTTTCCCTGATTGTTTAATACACACGGGTCATGTTACCAGGTGAACAGTATAAGTGAAGAGAGTGTGTTTCCCTGATTGTTTAATACACACGGGACATGTTACCAGGTGAACCGTGTAAGTGAGGAGAGTGTGTTCCCCTGATTGTATAATACACACGGGACATGTTACCAGGTGAACAGAATAGTGAGGAGAGTGTGTTCCCCTGATGGATTAATGCGCACGGGACATGTTACTAGGTGAACAGTATAAGTGAGGAGAGTGTGTTCCCCTGATGGTTTAATGCACACGGGACATGTTACCAGGTGAAATTTATAAGTGAGGAGAGTGTGTTCCCCTGATTGTTTTATATACACGGGACATGTCACCAGGTGAACAGTATAAGTGAGGAGAGTGTTTTCCCCTGATTGTTTCATGCACACGGGACATGTTACCAGGTGAACAGTATAAGTGAGGAGAGTGTGTTCCCCTGATTGTTTAATGCACATGGGACATGTCACCAGGTGAACAGAATAAGTGAGGAGAGTGTGTTCCCCTGATTGTTTAATGCACACGGGACATGTCGCCAGGTGAACAGAATAATTGAGGAGAGTGTGTTCCCCTGATTGTTTAATGCACACGGGACATGTCACCAGGTGAACAGAATAATTGAGGAGAGTGTGTTCCCCTGATGGTTTAATATACACGGGACATGTTACCAGGTGAACAGTATAAGTGAGGAGAGTGTGTTCCCCTGATGGTTTAATACTCACGGGACATGTCACCAGGTGAACTGTATAAGTGAGGAGAGTGTGTTCCCCTGATGGTTTAAAACACACGACATGTCAACAGGTGAACAGTAAATGTGAAGAGAGTGAGTTCCCCTGATTGTTAAATACACACGGGACATGATACCAGGTGAACAGTATAAGTGAGGAGAGTGTGTTCCCCTGATTGTTTAATACACACGTGACATGACACCAGTTGAACATTATAAGTGAGGAGAGGGCTTTCCCCTGATGGTTTAATATACACGGGACATGATAGCAGGTGAACAGTATAAGTGAGGAGAGTGTGTTCCCCTGATGGTTTAATACGCACGGGACATGATACCAGGTGAACAGTATAAGTGAGGAGATTGCTTTCCCCTGATGGTTTAATATACATGGGACTTGTTACCTGGTGAACAGTATAAGTAAGGAGAGTGTGTTCCCCTCATGGTTTAATATGCACGGGACATGTTCCCAGGTGAACAGTATAAGTGAGGAGAGTGTGTTCCCCTGATTGTTTAAAATACACGGGACATGTTTCCAGGTGAACAGTATAAATTAGGAGAGTGTGTTCCCCTGATCGTTTAGTACACACGGGACATGTTGCCAGGTGAACTGTATAAGTGAGGAGAGATTGTTACCCTGACTGTTTAGTACGCACGGGACATGTCAACAGGAAAGCAGTATAAGTGAGGAGAGTGTGTTCCTCTGATGGTTTCACACGCACGGGACATGTTACCAGGTGAACAGTATAAGTGATGAGAGTGTGTTCCCCTGATTGATTAACACGCACGGGACATGTTACCAGGTGAACAGTATAAGTGAGGAGAGTGTGTTCCCCTGTTGGTTTAATATACACAGGACATGTTACCAGGTGAACAGTATAAGTGAGGAGAGTGAGTTCCCCTGATGGTTTGTTATACACGGGACATGTTACCAGGTGAACAGTATAATTGAGGAGAGTGCTTTCCCCTGATGGTTTAATATACACAAGACATGTCACCAGGTGAACAGTGTAAGTGAGGAGAGTGTGTTCCCCTGATGGTTTAATACACACGGGACATGATACCAGGTGAACAGTATAAGTGAGGAGAGTGTGTTCCCCTGATTGTTTGATGCACACGTGACATGTCACCAGTTGAACAGTATAAGTGAGGAGAGTGTGTTCCCCTGATGGTTTAAAATAACCGGGACATGTTCCCAGGTGAACAGTATAAGTGAGGAGAGTGTGTTCCCCTGATCTTTTAGTATACAGGGGACATGTTGCCAGGTGAACAGTATAAGTGAGCAGAGATTGTTACCCTGATTGTTTAGTACGCACGGGACATGTCACCAGGTGAACAGTATAAGTGAGGGGAGTGTGTTCCCCTGATTGTTTAACACGCACGGGACATGTTACCAGGTGAACAGTATAAGTGAGGAGAGTGAGTTCCCCTGATTTTTTAATATACCCGGGACATGTCACCAGGTGATCAGTATAACTGAGGAGATTGTGTTCCCCTGATGGTTTAACATGCACGGGACTTGTTACCAGGTGAACAGTATAAGTGAGGAGAGTGTGTTCCGCTGATGGTTTAATATACACGGGACATGTTACCAGGTGAACAGTATAACTGAGGAGACTGTATTCCCCTGATGGTTTAATATACACGGGACATGTTAGCAGGTGAACAGTATAAGTGAGGATTATGTTTTCCCCTGATGGTTTAATATACATGGGACATGTTACCAGGTGAACAGTATAAGTGAGGAGAGTGTGTTCCCCTGATGGTTTAATACACACGGGACATGTTACCAGGTGAACAGTACAAGTGAGGAGACTGTATTCCCCTGATGGTTTAATATACACGGGACATGTTAGCAGGTGAACAGTATAAGTGAGGAGAGTGTGTTCCCCTGATGGTTTAATACACACGGGACATGTCACCAGTTGAACAGTATAAGTGAGGAGAGGGCTTTCCGCTGATGGTTTAATATGCACGGGACATGTTACCAGGTGAACAGTCTAAGTGAGGAGAGTGTCTTCCCCTGATTGTTTAATACTCACGGGACATGTTACCAGGTGAACAGTATAAGTGAGGAGAGTGTGTTCCCCTGTTGGTTTAATATACACAGGACATGATACCAGGTGAACAGTATAAGTGAGGAGAGTGCATTCCTCTGATGGTTTAATATACACGGGACATGTAACCAAGTGAACAGTATAAGTGAGGACAGTGTGTTCCCCTGATTGTTTAATACACACGGGACATGTCACCAGGTGAACAGTGTAAGTGAGGAGAGTGTGTTCCCCTGATGGTTTAATATACACAGGACATGTCACCAGGTGATCAGTATAAGTGAGGAGAGTGTGTTCCCCTGATGGTTTAACACGCACGGGACATGTTAGCAGGTGAACAGTATAAGTGAGGATTATGTGTTCCCCTGATGGTTTAATATACATGGGACATGTTACCAGGTGAACAGTATAAGTGAGGAGAGTGTGTTCCCCTGATGGTTTAATACACACGGGACATGTTACCAGGTGAACAGTACAAGTGAGGAGACTGTATTCCCCTGATGGTTTAATATACACGGGACATGTTAGCAGGTGAACAGTATAAGTGAGGAGAGTGTGTTCCCCTGATTGTTTAATACACACGGGACATGTCACCAGTTGAACAGTATAAGTGAGGAGAGGGATTTCCCCTGATGGTTTAATATACACGGGACATGTTACCAGGTGAACAGTCTAAGTGAGGAGAGTGTGTTCCCCTGATTGTTTAATACTCACGGGACATGTTACCAGGTGAACAGTAGAAGTGAGGAGAGTGTGTTCCCCTGATGCTTTAATACACCCGGGACATGTTACCAGGTGAACAGTATAAGTGAGGAGAATGTGTTCCCCTGATGGTTTAATATACGGGGGACATGTTACCAGGTGAACAGTATAAGTGAGGAGAGTGTGATTCAATGATTGTTTAATACTGACGGGACGTGTCACCAGGTGAAGCATAGAAGTGAGGAGAGTGTGTTCCCCTGATGGTTTAATATACGCGGGACATGTTACCAGGCGAACAGTAAAAGTGAGGAGAGTGTGTTCCCCTGATGGTGTAATACGCAAGGGACATGTTACCAGGTGAACACTAAAAGTGAGGGGAGTGTGTTCCCCTGATGGTTTAATATACACGGGACATGTTGCCAGGTGAACAGTATAATTGAGGAGAGTGCTTTCCCCTGATGGTTTAATATACACGGGACATGTCACCAGTTGAACACTATATGTGAGGAGAGTGCTTTCCCCTGATGGTTTAATATACATGGGACTTGTTACCAGGTGAACAGTATAAGTGAGCAGCGTGTGTTCCCCTGATGGTTTAAAATACACGGGACATGTTCCCAGGTGAACAGTATAAGTGAGGAGAGTGTGTTCCCCTGATCGTTTAGTATACACGGGACATGTTGCCAGGTGAACAGTATAAGTGAGGAGAGATTGTTACCCTGATTGTTTAGTCCGCACGGGACATGTCACCAGGTGAACAGTATAAGTGAGGAGAGTGTGTTCCCATGATGGCTTAACACGCACGGGACATGTTACCAGGTGAACAGTATAAGTGAGGGGAGTGTGTTCCCCTGATTGTTTAACACGCAAGGGACATGTTACCAGGTGAACAGTATAAGTGAGGAGAGTGTGTTCCCCTGTTGGTTTAATATACACAGGACATGATACCAGGTGAACAGTATAAGTGAGGAGAGTGCTTTCCCCTGGTGGTTTAATATACACGGGACATGTAACCAAGTGAACAGTATAAGTGAGGACAGTGTGTTCCCCTGATTGTTTGATACACACGGGACATGTCACCAGGTGAACAGTGTAAGTGAGCAGAGTGTGTTCCCCTGATGGTTTAATATACACAGGACATGTCACCAGGTGATCAGTATAAGTGAGGAGAGTGTGTTCCCCTGATGGTTTAACACGCACGGGACATGTTACCAGCTGAACAGTATAACTGAGGAGAGTGCTTTCCCCTGATGGTTTAATATACACGGGTCATGTTACCAGGTGAACAGTATAAGTGAGGAGAGTGTGTTCTGCTGATGGTTTAACATACACGGGACATGTTCCCAGGTGAACAGTATAAGTGAGGAGAGTGCTTTCCCCTGATGGTTTAATATACACGGGACATGTAACCAAGTGAAAAGTATAAGTGAGGACAGTGTGTTCCCCTGATTGTTTAATACACACGGGACATGTCACCAGGTGATTAGTGTAAGTGAGGAGAGTGTGTTCCCCTGATGGTTTAATATACACAGGACATGATACCAGGTGAACAGTATAAGTGAGGAGAGTGTGTTCCCCTGATTGTTTAACATGCACGGGACATGTTACCAGGGGAACAGTATAATTGAGGAGAGTGTGTTCCGCTGATGGTTTAATATACACAGGACATGTTACCAGGTGAACAGTATAAGTGAGGAGAGTGTGTTCCCCTGACTGTTTAATGCACACGTGACATGTCACCAGTTGAACAGTATAAGTGAGGAGAGGGCTTTCCCCTGATGGTTTAATATACACGGGACATGTTACCAGGTGAACAGTATAAGTGAGGAGAGTGTGTTCCCCTGATTGTTTAATACTCACGGGAAATGTTACCAGGTGAACAGTATAAGTGAGGAGAGTGTGTTCCCCTGATGCTTTAATACACCCGGGACATGTTACCAGGTGAACAGTATAAGTGAGGAGAATGTGTTCCCCTGATGGTTTAATATACGCGGGACATGTTACCAGGTGAACAGTACAAGTGAGGAGAGTGTGATCCAATGATTGTTTAATACTGACGGGACGTGTCACCAGGTGAAGAGTAGAAGTGAGGAGAGTGTGCTCCCCTGATGGTTTAATATACGCGGGACATGTTACCAGGTGAACAGTATAAGTGAGGAGAGTGTGTTCCCCTGATGGTTCAATACGCAAGGGACATGTTACCAGGTGAACAGTATAAGTGAGGAGAGTGCTTTCCCCTGATGGTTTAATATACATGGGACTTGTTACCAGCTGAACACTATAAGTGAGGAGAGTGTGTTCCCCTGATGGTTCAATATACACGGGACATGTTCCCAGGTGAACAGTATAATTGAGGGGAGTGCTTTCCCCTGATGGTTTAATATACACGGGGCATTTCACCAGGTGAACAGTGTAAGTGAGGAGTGTGTGTTCACCTGATGGTTTAATACACACGGGACATGATACCAGGTGAACAGTATAAGTGAGGAGAGTGTGTTCCCCTGATTGTTTAATGCACACGTGACATGTCACCAGTTAACAGTATAAGTGAGGAGAGTGCTTTCCCCTGATGGTTTAATATACATGGGACTTGTTACCAGGTGAACAGTATAAGTGAGGAGAGTGTGTTCCCCTGATGGTTTAAAATACACGGGACATGTTCCCAGGTGAACAGTATAATTGAGGAGAGTGTGTTCCCCTGATCGTTTAGTATACACGGGACATGTTGCCAGGTGAACAGTATAAGTGAGGAGAGTGTGTTCCCCTGATCGTTTAGTATACACAGGACATGTTACCAGGTGAACAGTATAAGTGAGGAGAGTGAGTTCCCCTGATTTTTTAATATACCCGGGACATGTCACCAGGTGATCAGTATAAGTGAGGAGTGTGTGTTCCCCTGATGGTTTATTATACACGGGACATGTTACCAGGTGAACAGTATCAGTGAGGAGAGTGTGTTCCCCTGATGGTTTAATATACACTGGATATGTTCCCAGGTGAACAGTATAATTGAGGAGAGTGCTTTCCCCTGATGGTTTAATATACACGGGACATGTCACCAGGTGAACAGTGTAAGTGAGGAGAGTGTGTTCCCCTGATGGTTTAATATACACGGGACATGTTATCAGGTGAACAGTATAATTGAGGGGAGTGTGTTCCCCTGATTGTTTAATGCACACGTGACATGTCACCAGTTGAACAGTATAAGTGAGGAGAGTGTGTTCCCCTGATGGTTTAAAATACACCGGACATGTTCCCAGGTGAACAGTATAAGTGAGGAGAGTGTGTTCCCCTGATCTTTTAGTATACAGGGGACATGTTGCCAGGTGAACAGTATAAGTGAGGGGAGTGTGTTCCCCTGATGTTTTAATAAACTCAGGACATGTCACCAGGTGAACAGTATAAGTGAGGAGAGTGTGTTCTCCTGATTGTTTAATACACACACAGGGCATGTTACCAGGTGAACAGTATAAGTGAGGAGAGTGTTTACCCCTAATGTTTTAAGACACACGGGACATGTTAACAGGTCAACAGCATAAGTGAGGAGAGAGTGTTCCCCTGATGGTTTAATATAGACGGGACATGCTGACAGGTGAACAGTATAAGAGAGGAGAGTGTGTTCCCCTGATAGTTTAATATACATGGGACATTTCACCAGGTGAACAGTATAAGTGAAGAGTGTTTGTTCCCCTGATTGTTTTTTTATACATGGGACATTTCACCAGGTGAACAGTATAAGTGAGGAGAGTGTGTTGCCCTGATTTTTTAATACACACGGGACATGTTACCAGGTGAAAATTATAAGTGAGGAGAGTGTGTTCCCCTGATGGTTTAATACACATGGGACATTTCACCATGTGAACAGTATAAGTGAGGAGAGTGTGTTCCCCTTATGTTTTAATACACACGGGACATGTTACCAGGTGAACAGTATAAGTGAGGAGAGAATGGTCCCCTGATTGTTTTTTATACATGGGACATTTCACCAGGTGAACATTATAAGTGAGGAGAGTGTGTTCCCCTGATGGTTTAATATACACAGGACATGTTACCAGGTGAACAGTTTAAGTTAGGAGAGAGTGTTTCGCTGATGTTTTAATACACACGGGACATGTTACCAGGTGAACAGTATAAGTGAGGAGAGTGTGTTCCCCTGATGGTTTAATATACACGAGACATGTTACCAGGTGAACAGTATAAGTGAGGCGAGTGTGTTCCCCAGATTGTTTAATATACACAGGACATCTTACCAGGTGAACAGTATAAGTGAGGCGAGTGTGTTCCCCAGATTGTTTAATATACACGGGACATGTTACCAGGTGAACAGTGTAAGTGAGGCGAGTGTGTTCCCCAGATTGTTTAATATGCACGGGACATGTTACCAGGTGAACAGTATAAGTGAGGAGAGTGTGTTCCCCCGTTTGTTTAATACACACGGGACATGTTACCAGGTGAACAGTATAAGTGAGGAGATTGTGTTCCCCTGTTTGTTTAATACACACGGGACATGTTACCAGGTGAACAGTATAAGTGAGGAGAGTGTGTTCCCCTGATTGTTTAATACACACGGGACATGTTACCAGGTGAACAGTATAAGTGAGGAGAGTGTGTTCCCCTGTTTGTTTAATACACACGGGACATGTTACCAGGTGAACAGTATAAGTGAGGAGAGTGTGTTCCCCTGTTTGTTTAATACACACGGGACATGTTACCAGATGAACAGTATAAGTGAGGAGAGTGTGTTCCCCTGATTGTTTAATATACACGGGACATGTTACCAGATGAACATTATAGGTCAGGAGAGCGTGTTCCACTGATTTTCTTTACACATGGGACATTTCACCAGGTGAACAGAATAAGTGAGGCGAGTGTGTTCCCCAGATTGTTTAATATGCACGGGACATGTTACCAGGTGAACAGTATAAGTGAGGAGAGTGTGTTCCCCCGTTTGTTTAATACACACGGGACATGTTACCAGGTGAACAGTATAAGTGAGGAGATTGTGTTCCCCTGTTTGTTTAATACACACGGGACATGTTACCAGGTGAACAGTATAAGTGAGGAGAGTGTGTTCCCCTGATTGTTTAATACACACGGGACATGTTACCAGGTGAACAGTATAAGTGAGGAGAGTGTGTTCCCCTGTTTGTTTAATACACACGGGACATGTTACCAGGTGAACAATATAAGTGAGGAGAGTGTGTTCCCCTGTTTGTTTAATACACACGGGACATGTTACCAGATGAACAGTATAAGTGAGGAGAGTGTGTTCCCCTGATTGTTTAATATACACGGGACATGTTACCAGATGAACATTATAGGTCAGGAGAGCGTGTTCCACTGATTTTCTTTACACATGGGACATTTCACCAGGTGAACAGAATAAGTCAGGAGACTGTGTTCCCCTGATGTTTTAATGCACACGGGACATGTTACCAGGTGAACAGTATAGGTGAGGAGAGAGTGTTCCCCTGATTGTTTAATATACACAGGACATGTCACCAGGTGAACAGAAGAAGTGAAGAGAGTGTGTTCCCCTTATGTTTTAATACACACGGGACATGTTACCAGGTGAACAGTATAAGTGAAGAGTGTTTGTTCCCCTGATTGTTTTTTATACATGGGACATTTCACCAGGTGAACAGTATAAGTGAGGAGAGTGTGTTGCCCTGATGTTTTAATACACACGGGACATGTTACCAGGTGAACAGCATAAGTGAGGAGAGTGTGTTCCCCTGATGTTTTAATACACATGGGACATTTCACCATGTGAACAGTATAAGTGAGGAGAGTGTGTTCCCCTTATGT